>NC_135876.1:843241-985741 GCF_031162955.1 Sander vitreus | reverse complement strand
TTTAGTATACAGCTCTTAAAACATAATAAAATATATGACACACTGGTATCAAATCGGTAGGCTACTCGGTATCGATCTCGGGAAGCAAAAAATGGTATCGGACCATCTCTACAAATAGACATTCAGGTGCTATATAGTTATTGTCCTAACTAAAGTGGGCCAGGAGATAGAATGTAAACGCTGACTCCTGCTCCTCCTGTGGGGAGGTTGAAACCGAGGCGAGGAGGGTGGGAGAGAGTGAGGGATAAGCAGCCATCCTCCACTACATTAAGGGATCATGCTGCTCCCTGAAAATGAGTATTGATCCTCTTAGGTCCAGGATCGTTTAGGAGATTAATGTGAGTAGTGGTTGAGCTCCGTGGTGCTCCACGCAGGACCAGGGGATCAGCTCAGTGGGACGGCCGAGCCAAAGCAGCCTCCGGGGGTGGACAGAGGGGCTGGTTTGCAGCTGGGGGGAGAGGGGGTGCCATCTGGGCTGTCAGCTAAGAGAATCAGCTGGATGTGGGGGGGTGTAAAATAGAAACGGTCTGGGGGTAAGCGCAAGAGCTTCGTGTGTCAGAAGCAGGCACGAATGGTAGGAAAGTGAGCGAGCGAAGGAACAAGGGAAATGAGAGTAGAAGAGAGGAACAGAAAGTGCAAAAGGACAATGGAAAATGGTACACCCTGCCCTGCTCCAAATAGAGAGGAGAAGCAGCAGAAAGTGATAGAGAGAGACACAGCAAAGACTAAACTGCTTAATCTCTCCCGAGGGACGGCAGCTAAATGTGAGGTCCTCCTCCTCCTCCCCTTTTCACAGACCAGCAACCCCCACTATCATCGCCATGGCACTCTGCTCAGCTGCAGCTCCAGTTATCTAGCTAAAGGATATACACACTCATACACCTACACACACACACTTTAAAAGTGCTCAGGTGGAGCCTACATTACAACTGATACCGGGGAGAAGAGAAGAGATCAATTTCAGCCAAGACGTGAAGCGCCACACTGCACAAAATAGAACTGTGAGCAGAGTTTGAAGGGGAAACCCTGTTTCTGATGTGTAAATTCTGCTGCTTACAACAATCTGGCTTGCAGCAAATAAACAGATCTTATTGCGAGCCTGAGAATTTTCTCATGTCTCTATGTTGAGGTCGAGTCGGCCCTTTGGGGGAAACTCCTGAAACAAATAGCAGCCAAAGTATTCAACAGTAGCTGAATGCATGCCGTCACAGTCTGAAAGCCAACAATACAATGTTTTGAGGACTAGATGTCAATCTCTCGTTAGTTTTTTATTCCACCAAGCAACTCACTTCCGTCTTCTTCTATGGATTTTTCTCAAGGCAGGAAGTAGCTGACACACTTGCTGGAGTGAGTCACACCCCAAACATCTTAGTCAGGGGAAAAGGTGGAATAGGACAGAACCAAAACACTAGTCAGACATCCCAAACGTATTCCAATACTCCTCCTCTATCAAAGGCACTCCACAGATGTTAAACAGTTCCGTTTACATGTCATGAGGAGTACTAATCAGCCGATTAGTGCAGTTCAATAATGTCTTTTGTGGCTGTGGAGGGAGCGCTCCAATGTCTGAAAAGAATTACCCTGTTGATGTTATCAGGCTTGGACTTAGAGAGTTTTTTGGGTCTTTTTCCCTTTATTACGTAGGGACAGTGGATACACATGAAAGGGAGAGAGATGGGGGATGACACGCAGCATGGAGGGATGTGGTGATCGAAAGGAATAAAGTACATTTACTCAATTACTGTACAATTTGTTACAATTTGAGGTACAGTACTGTAGTTACTATTCACTTTACATATTAAGATTTTACACACAAAACACATAATGATTTTGTAAAATATAATGCGTTACAATTGATTAAACTACCCAAGAGTACATGAAATACAAAAATAAAAAATTTAGCTGTAGTGAAATGTGCTATATAAAAATAATTGCTGCCTTATCCAACCACAACAGTAAAACACATCAATAAGTATATTCCGATGATATACTGTAATATATATCGTTATACAGTCACAGGAGACATTTTCCTGCATCAAAGTACATTTTGTTGATAATACTTGTCAACTTTTACTAAGTAACATTTTCGATTAAAGAGTTTACTTATAATGGAGTATTTTTTACAGTGTGATGTTGCAGTAAAAGGATCTGAATACTATATTTACTAGACAGGGAGGATTAAAGATGCTATCAAATTGCATTATGGGAAGTGTAGGAGTTTTGGTTCTTGATCCATAGGGGGTAAAAGTCAGGATATTTTGGCCAAAATTTGTCTCATAGGAATCCATTATGGAAATACAAACGATGTGATTGGCTTGAGGGTACAACACAAGACCAACAAGCCAATCATCAACAAGGAGTTCACCTGATCCTGCAATGTCTTTCAAACTTTGTAATAGTGTAAGGCTTTTTGTTAAATTACAATTGTATGACCACCGTGACCATTATTGTGTGATTGTTTTTGTAAAAAGCCACAACCCGAGATAACCCTAATGACATCATCAGGGTTATTTTGTCAGATTTTACAAAGCTCCTCCTGAGCCACAGAAGACATTGCAGAACTGTTTCCACATGCTGAGTAGTGCACCTTTAATCTAAGGCAAAAGGGTTAGGAAGGAACACATTTTTTGTTTTTTCATTTCTCCCTTTCTTCCTTCACTTTATAAGTCAAAAATGTAGATAATAACTCTCAGGGAGGATTGGCTTACAACAGGGGTGAAGAAGCCCCCTGTAATGCTCAGAGCTCAGACACAAACAAACAAAAACTCCCCTGCTCCCATGATTCCACAGGGGTGGGTGGCCATGGGGCTGAGAGCTCCTGACCTGCGGGTGAACGTAACGCTGCCTGTCTCCACGGCTGGCCAAGATATATACTTGTTTTGGCTAGCCAGACGTGTGTGTGAAGTTAACCCTAACACATGCATGCACATACACATGGACACACACACACACACACACACACACACACACACACACACACACACACACACACACACACACACACACACACACACACAACCTCAGTTCTCTAGACAGGCTTGCCCCAGTCTTCTCCCTCCTCTTGTGACTGTCAAAAGGAGACATCTAGTAAATTTAAACTGTATTCATTGGAGCGCCTGTTGCATTTTACTGTTCATTTGTCCTTGCGGCTAGAACAGCATTTGTGCGCTCTGAGAAGACGCCAGACTCCGTCGATCAAGGCGTTATTTTTGGAGGCATCTTCTCTCACAGTTGTGTGGTGAAATAATACGTGTGAGCTGAGGTTCACTGCAGTGACAAGATGATGTTGTTAATCAGGTGATGCAGCATGATCGTGATGTTTTTTACACTCTTTTTTGCTTCTATCTTTACAGTTTTTTTCCGATTGCTTAAGCATTATTTTGAAAACAGGGAGCAGTTTTTCAGAACACTACACACAATCAGCACAACCACACACCCAATTAGCACATCAGACACTTTGCAAAATGAAACACTTGCAAAAACTATACACTAATTCATAAAAAACATATTTTGTTACCATATGAAACACGTTTCATTTGACTTAATTCTGTTTGAACCAGATACACACTGCTGTTTCTAATCTAAAACACTTTTAACAATTCTACTTCTCAGTGATTAGAGTACTGTAAATGAAGTACACAGAGAAAGTGCAAGTATACAATAAGTTCACCAAACACTACACAAGACCAATGCTGCAGACTGAGGAAAATAAAATGTATTTCTCTCCATATACCCAAATCAGTCAACATGTCAACATGGAGAATCCCAACAACAACTTGACCCAGTTTTCATACAGCTACTACAGTAGTGTGCATAACACTTAGCTCAGCAAACAACAGACAAACATATAACATACTGTATCCACAGTATGACATCATGACATACTTCTGTGTCTAATGTATACAAGTGTGTTTAGTGTTTTGCAAATCACTGTGTGTATTGTTTTGCAAAAAGTGTGAGGCTGACATTGTGCTTACAGTGGTGCACATCTGGGCCAATGTTTTGCTCCTTGAGTGTAAGGTTTTGATAATTGTGTAATACTTTTCATTTCAGTGTGTAGGCAATCGGCAAAAACTGTAACAGGTTTGCCCAAATTCTACCTGTATGTAATTTAAATTGGATGCTACTTTTTGCATATTCTGCATTGTTAAAGGGTCCTGTCACTCATAAATCTCTGATGCATTAATTGAATGTTTGGCCACTTGAGGGCAGCACAACAAGAGGAAAACACTGACATATCTTTAAAGTTGTTACGCTTAGCGCTTTTGCGCTAGCAAACAATTGCATATTTACATATGTGTCAGACACGTAGGAAAGTTAGCACATTCTGAGCCGTGCTCCTTGCCACATGGTGAATATAATACAAATATACACTCATTTTAGCTCGGTTTTTGGTCTCCACCAACTTTGGAGGGAAATATTTGTCTCTTCATTTGCTAAATGCTCCATCAAGTTCATCAGCTAATTGCTAACACTGTAGCATTGGAATGTCGTGTACAGTACTGTGGATTTATCATGCCTCATCGCTGACTGAACCAAACACAGCAAGGTTGTGGGCCATAAAACCAAAACCAAAAGTTAAAAGAAGCAAGAATGCGCAGTAGAAGTGAGGAATACTACAGAGTTGGGTAACAATTCTCTGTGGGTTTGTCACTTAAAGGTCCCATGGCATGAAAAATTGACTTTATGAGGTTTTTCAATATTAATATGAGTTCCCCCAGCCTGCCTATGGTCCCCCAGAGGCTAGAAATGGTGATAGGTGTAAACCGAGCCCTGGGTATCCTGCTCTGTCTTTGAGAAAATGAAAGCTGATATGGGCCGATCTGGAATCTTCCCTTTATGACGTCATAAGGGGAAAGGTTACCTCCCCTTTCTCTGCTTTGCCCGCCCAGAGAATTTAGCCCACCCATGAGAGAGAGAGAGACATCATGGCTTGAAAACAAGTGAAGCAGGTCAAGGCCACACCCCCACCCTCCACCTTGCCCCCCCTCTCTCCGTCTCAATAGGATTTAAAGCTACAGACACAGAAATGGCACATCCTAAGGAAAGCTCATTGTGGGACTGGCTCTAGTGGCTGTAATTCTGCACCAAGGCTGAATTTTGGGAAAGAGACTTCAGATACAGTATTAGGGGACCACTAAGGTCTATATAAAAGAGACTTCAGATACAGTATTAGGAGACCACTAAGGCCTATATAAAAGAGACTTCAGATACAGTATTAGGGGACCATTAAGGCCTATATAAAAGAGACTTCAGATACAGTATTAGGGGACCACTAAGGTCTATATAAAAGAGACTTCAGATACAGTATTAGGGGACCACTAAGGTCTATATAAAAGAGACTTCAGATACAGTATTAGGAGACCACTAAGGCCTATATAAAAGAGACTTCAGATACAGTATTAGGGGACCACTAAGGCCTATATAAAAGAGACTTCAGATACAGTATTAGGGGACCACTAAGGCCTATATAAAAGAGACTTCAGATACAGTATTAGGAGACCACTAAGGCCTATATAAAGAGACTTCAGATACAGTATTAGGGGACCACTAAGGCCTATATAAAAGAGACTTCAGATACAGTATTAGGGGACCACTAAGGCCTATATAAAAGAGACTTCAGATACAGTATTAGGGGACCACTAAGGCCTATATAAAAGAGACTTCAGATACAGTATTAGGGGACCACTAAGGCCTATATAAAAGAGACTTCAGATACAGTATTAGGGGACCACTAAGGCCTATATAAAAGAGACTTCAGATACAGTATTAGGGGACCACTAAGGTCTATATAAAGAGACTTCAGATACAGTATTAGGGGACCACTAAGGCCTATATAAAAGAGACTTCAGATACAGTATTAGGGGACCACTAAGGCCTATATAAAAGAGACTTCAGATACAGTATTAGGGGACCACTAAGGTCTATATAAAAGAGACTTCAGATACAGTATTAGGGGACCACTAAGGCCTATATAAAAGAGACTTCAGATACAGTATTAGGGGACCACTAAGGCCTATATAAAAGAGACTTGAACCATTGTTTAAAAAAACAATTAGTTACTCTAATTAGTGCAGCTTCAACCCTCTGAGGTCTAATTTTTAGATATCTTCTTGAATTCTCCTTTTAAGGGTTTTGCATATAAACTGTGTTTTCATATGTTCAGAACAAACTCAGCTTTCTGTATAGTGTTGCCCAACATTGTTCCAGAACAATGTATACAGAGATAATTTGGCCCTAAAGCGGAAAAATATTTCTCAAATCTCTTGTGAAAACATACCTACACTCAATTGTGTTGGTGCTTGAAATGAGTTAACAAAAGTCTTGGGTTCACAAAACTAGCGTAATATATGAATAAAATAGTATTTAAATGTCTTCTAATAGTGGCAGAAATCTCAGAGAATAAGTCAGCTTCACTCACAAAAATTACACATGGCAACTCACAAAGTATGATGGAGCGCACTTTTCATTGATGAATAATGTGACCTTTTAATACACATTAATAGGTTGCGATCCCCTATGTGAGTGTATTTGTCTATACATCGCATTTCCATTAGCAGGAAACACATCTGAGACGATGTGGCTATATAGGTACAATGGTGAGGCTCTGAGTGAATAGTGTGTGGGTGGTTTATGTTTGTGTATGTGCTTAGGTTCCAATCTGTGATAGGCCACTGCTGTTTTCACTGGATGAATATGAATACTGCACACCTACTCTTTTCCCACACACACACACTCACGGAACATCAGAACATTTTTCTCTGTACACGAATAGCGGCAGAGCACTATAAATGAACATCCAAAATGCCAACCAATTACTATGGTGTCCCTTTACTCAACCTCTCCATATTAAGCCCTGGTTGTCAAACAGATTGTCTCCGGTGCTCCGAGCAGCCTGCGCTGTGAAACAGTTTTCATTAAGGGAGGTTTGCCATGGGCCTTAGGCTGGCGGCTTAATGTAATTTCACAGCTCAGCGTCCGTGCAGCCACTTCAGGGTCCAACCATGGCCACCCACACCTTTACAAGAGCCAGCGAGAGGTGCTGAAAGGGTGACAGGCCGCTAGTAAGTTTTAGGAGCGAGAAGGGAGCACCAAAATGAAATTCCAGAACAGGAAATGACTGCAATAATAACATAACAGCCAGTAAGGCTTTGGAAATAAACATGTACAGAGATAGTCTTCGTTTAATGTTTGTAATGAAGTGTTCGGGAAGGGTAAACTCACTTAGCGGTGATCAGTAATCTGATGGTTTAAAGAAATCAAGTGGGATTCTTTTAGTTATATTATGGAAATTATCAGTGATGCATTCCAAGATTTGGTTTAAACATTGAATTCCTCTAAAGCTTTTCCTGGCTATATTTAAAAGGACAGTATTATGTGTAGAATATGGCATTATGCTCATACTGTAGGCCTAAAAAACTCAATGTGTGTTCGTTGAAAAAATTATATACAGATGCTTAGAAAGATGTTCATAAAGGACAGAACTTACTTACTTACATTACCAAATCAGACGATGCTTATGTGTGGGCATTTTCCTGTCTCCAGTGTGCATACATGTGCAGATGTGTACACGTGTATTTTCTACCATGAACACTCTTGAGTATTCACCCCAAAGGTGTAAGCCGAACGTGCCCCAAGAGTCCCTATTAGAAACATGTGGAGGGAAGCACATGCTCAGTGTGACATCTGGACAAAACTGAAAGTGAGATGGACTAGTGTTTCATTTTCATGTTTTACAACTTTGGAAAGAGCGAGAGGGCCTTGACTTCATGGCTTGGAAAAGAGAAGAGGTCCAAAGAGCAACAAAGCCAGGCTGTTGGAAACCCCACAAACATACACATGCACAAACATTAGGCCACACACGCGCACGCACGCACACACACACACACACACACACACACACACACACACACACACACACACACACACACACACACACACACACACACACTGAACACAGGCAGATCATCCAAAAAAGGAAAAAGAAAATAAATATCATTTGTACCCTCCTTAATTTGGCAGATATTTCAGCTGTCTCTCTTTTTTTCTGTTTCTCAGCCCCCTATGCCCTGGGATTAGTTATTAAAGGGAATCTAATTTTCTCTCTGAGATTGCGATGAGAAGATTTATATTGATCTAATGTTTAGTTTGACATGTTAGGGAATACACATATTCTCTTTCTCGCCGAGAGTTAGATGAGAAGATTGATACCGTTCTCATGTCTGTGCTGTAAATATGAAGCTACAGCCAGGAGAGGCTTAACATGGGAGGTAATGTGCTGGATTAGCTCTTGACCGAGAGTGTGACTATATACCTGATGTACTGCTGTCACTGTGAGGTTGCCAGAAAACCCAGCAGAGACTCTAGTAAACCCAGCGTGTAATCCCCAGTAAAATCACAAATTATTTTCACACTTCCTCTTCAGTACGGATTGAAGGAACAAGATATTGTGTGTTAATTAGTGAGCTTTAGAGGTCTTGATAGACACATTTGATTTTACCTTTGGACAGAGCCATGCTAGATGTTTCCCCCTTTTTCTTAGTCTTTATGCTAAGCTAAGATAACTGGCTGCTGGCTGTACCTTCATTTTCAACAGATATCTACTCTCTGCAAATAAGCAAAGTGTATTGTAACGGACTGTGTTAACACTTTATCTTAATGTGTTCATGTTACAGTTTTTTTTCCAACTGCTTACACAAGTTTTCGAAACTATATCTCCTTTTTTCAAAACTCTACACACAATTCCCAAAACTGCACACACAAAATGCTAAAAGCCTCACATCTCCTTCAAAATGAAACACTGCATTCAAAATGCCCTAAACACATCTCAAAATGAAGCATTTGCATCAAATGACAAACACTTTTTTTTATCATAGTACATTTTTGGATATACCATGTACACACTGTTGTTCTAAATCGAAAGCTCTTTTGTCTTTCATAGGCTTATATCTACATTTGGCCCTGATCTCATCAGAGATGGCTCTCCTCCTCCTCCTCCTCCTCATCCTCGTTGTCGTCCCCTGTCTCTCCCTCCTCCTCCCCTTGCTCTCTGTCTATTGTTGGCATCCATTGTTTAAAACAGGTAATCTGACCTTTGACCTATGTATAGTCCTATAATAAAGCAGTGATTGGTTAGTGTTCAGTTATGACATAATGTGTTTGCACATGTGAGGAGTGTGTGTGTGTGTGTGCCCTGGTAAATAAGTGTAACATTTTGATTGGTTGTGTTTTGAAAAAGGAAAGCAAGTCACTTCCTGTTAGATTTTTGTGTTTTAGGTAGAGAATTGTGTGTAGTGTTTTGAAATTGAGATCAGATTTTTCATTGTGGGGTTAGCTCTATCCAGCCTAGCCATCGTTAGCAATACCAGTTGATAACAGCCCATTACGCTGTTTTTTGTGTGCATACAAACGTATGGTAACAACATGTCCTAAGATAGACGTTAGACAGGACTGTGTGTACGACTGATTTAGTGAGACACAAATAAGTGCTAATAAACTGTAGGTTACTACAGCTTTAACAACTGTCGATGCATGGGCATAGGCGCCGATTTATGTTTTCCTCCGTGGTTGCTCATGGGCGCATGCCCTTTAAAAAAAAAAGTTAGGAAATGGACAGCAGCCGACACGAACACACACGCCTATTGACTCGATAATAAAGCCGTAAAGTAGGCTATCTTTCACCTCAGGACAACGCCACTTCTCACAAATACAGATAGGACTGGCGATGAAAAGTTGAACTGACACGTAACCGCGATCAGCTTCATGGGAAATTAAGAATCAATTCCACCTAGTAGCCTAGGCACACTATGACAGACGCTCCACTGACTGCAATGTTTCATTTTAAATGAATGTAGCCTACTGGCAGTCTGGCACTGGGTGCTCAGTATTTTCAGTATCGGCGCCTGTGCACAGGGCGGCCATGTTGGACTTTGAGCTCGGGGTACTCGGTGGTTGTCCAAGTTCCGAGCTCGGATATCCGAGGTCAGGGGGGCTTTTTTCCGACTTTGACCTGGGAAAATCCGTGAACTATTGGAACGCAATAATATTTCGGCAAGGGAAGAAAGGGTTTCAGTTTAGAGTACGGGGAGCTAGCAAGCGGCTGGTAATGTCATAAATAGACAGTTTGTGTCTTTGTTTTGGTGTTGGCTACGGCTCCCAGGAGCCTATGTTCAAGTCAGTTATAAAACTGCAGTCAACTGGCTAACGCCTCAACGACTGCGATTGAGGGACGTCACAGTATTTCACAGTATAAGAGTATGGAGCTGGAGTCAGGACATGCTTAGCCTATAGTTTAGCATGAACAGCCTACTGGAAATAGGGAAAACAGCTAACCTGAACCTGCCAGCTAGTTAGTTCAAAAACACTTCAATGATCACTAATTAACACATTTTTACACAAACAGAAATGTTTAAGCTATATTTTGACAAACAACAGGTTAATTATAGGCAAAGTCCCTCCCCTTCTGGTGGACCACCATGGGAGCTTATTTTGGAAAAATTATACACAAATACTTTTTTGATCCCATTTTAATTGTGCCACGAATTACACATATGATGTTCATCAATTTAAAAGATAATTTTGCAAGTCAAGAAAGTCCCAGTTTGACGTAAAACTGTTGAAGTAGGAGAATGTGAAAATATGTAATCAGAAAGGCTACACACGCAAAAGTCGTGTAAGTGACGTCTCGCTGAAACTACAATGCTTGTTTGTTTTGTAACAGGGTGTAATGTTACTTACGAGCAACGGGTCTTGCTCGTTCTTTTGCTTTCCGCCTGGTAAAAAGACACTGGATAAAACACATCAGATAAAATAACATTACATGTGTGCATGGAACATAGCAAAGTCACCTACCTAGCTAGCTAGGTAGATGACTTTGCTATATAAAAAAGGATTTCTCTGGCCGTTGACTACAGTGCATATTTTTTCGGAAATAAGGTCCCATTGAGGACACCTGAAGAGGATGGACTTCACCTCTCTATTTGCCCAGCACTTCTGTGCAGTGTCTATGGCTAGCATGGTTTTCCAGATATGGTTGGCAAGGTTGCAGGAACGTAGGTCCCAAATCTGTCAAGTTCCCTGTGACCACAAGGCTCCGGGATGCTGCTCACTGTCACTGTGATCCTGCACGTAACTCCCTCCAAAACTACTTACTGTTTTTACATGTCTCTCTGTGAATGGATTATATTTACAAGATACAATGTGTTAGTTAGTAAGCTGGTCATGGACATGGTGATAGGCACTTTTTAAAACTTTGGACAGAGCAAGGCTAGCTGTTTCCTCTGCTTCCTATTTTAATGCTAATCAAGGCTAAAAAAAGTCCTAACTCCAACTCCATGAATCCAGCAATAGCATAGTATTTTTGGAAATATGCTTATTAGTTGTTTTTTTGCCCAGAGTTAGTTGAAACAAAACGATCAATATCCTTCTCATATCTGTCTAATCTGAAGCTAGAGCTAGCAAGTGGTTAGCTTAGCCTTACATAAAGACTGGAAACGGGTAAACAGTAATCCTGGCTCATTTCTAGGGTTACAAATTTGCCCACAAGCACCTCTAAAGCACCCTAATTAACATGTTATAGCTTTGTCTTTGCTTCCAACCCATGTTTCATTCTTAATGCTAAGCTAAGCTAACTGACTGCTAGCTGTAGCTTTATATTTACTGTACAGACACAAGTGTGGTATTGATCTTCTCCTGTCACTCTCATTTTGAGTATTTTCCAAAATGTTGAACTATTCCTTTGACATGGTCCCTTTGAAAAAATCCACCAAGGTTGACATGCTGATTCCTCACATGACCACACACACACACACACACACACACACACACACACACACACACACACACACACACACACACACACACACACACACACACACACACACACACGTGACTTTCATGATGTTGAACAAATTACACCTAAGGCACCTCTACCATCTGCTCATAATCCAGAGCACTAACTCATTATATCACGGTTGGAATAAGGTTCTTTTAAATAAAAGAACAAAGAGTACAGGTATATTCTTTGTCGATATGACAAGAACAAAGTCTTGGCTAAAACAAAGGATGACGCAGTAAATGAGTAAAAAGAAAATGACTATCAGCCCAACCTTCACATTATGAGTCACGAACAATGCTCATGCTTATTCAGTGTGTCCACTGAGGTGTGCAGCATCTTCATTTAATATTTCCATAAGGTTGCATTTGAGTGTACGCCAGGCAATTCCTGTAATAAGGAGGTAATGTATTCTGTGCCAATGGCAAAAAGGTACGCTTGAAACATCCCTCACCGGAGCAGCAGTTTCCAACTTGACAGTGGACACATACATAATTAAGCCAACTAAAAAAATGAATATTTCATCTCAAAGCATTTTCATCTCCAAACATCAAAACACCTCAACGTCTCACATAATGAGCAAGGTAAATTACTTCTGTTCACAGAGGGAATACGCAACAAGGAATGCTCTCTCAAAGTACCTGGCTTAAAAAATACATCAGCTTGAAAAGAAGAAGGAGAACTTACTTCTTTTTGGATTTTGCGAGAATTGCGTTTGTTTTAACATGCAAAAAAGAGCTAATTCTTTCCTATGATTGTTTGCCTAACCATTATTTCTAAGCTGTAATTGTGTTATTATGTTATATTACAGTGTCATCCTAAATGCTTTGTAGCCTGATCTGACCATAACTCATACTGACCTGTAATGACAATTCATCCATGAGTCACCTGAGGACTTTTGGATTCACAGATATGTAGGCACATGCCAATGGAGAGGATAAATTATTCCATAACCTTGCAGTCATTGAATTTTACTAGTGTGGTCTATGTGAGTGTAGCTTTTGCCAAATCTTCCATTTCTGTGATGACATTGAGGCTCTCAAATGTCTGAGTTTCCAAAGAACATGTTGTACATTATATTGCAGTACAGCTCAAGATGGCTGTGTGGTACAGATGAAAAGTAGGTGCTGTGCATAGTGCTACAGCAGCACCACGCTGGAGAGAATTACTTTGACCGTCAGACCTGACTCAGATTGGCTCCCTGAACACCTTCATAGATGGGAATTAACCTGCCACAGCTTGAAACGCTTTACTGAGCGCTGGTCGATACTGTCATTATCCTAAAGCAATTCTTAATTTTATTTGGCCCTGAGCTAAAGATCCTTGTATTGATCCCAAAGTAGGGATGCCACAACTACTTCTTTCTATAGTTAAGACCTTTATGTGTTGTTAAAAAAAAGAAGAAGCTCTTAGCTCATATAGCCAAGAGTTCAATATACGGCCACACACACTACTGAAGAATCCAATATCATTTTGAATGTTTAAACATGTATGTTTCACAGTGATACCTAAGGCTTTATTTAAAGTGTTGCTTACAGTAATAAGGCACAAATGCCAGTGAGTGATACGTTAGTGTTTCATCAAGGGTAACAGAAAAAGGCAACTCTCTTTCATATCCTGTTTTGGGAGATGAGAAAGGTTGATATTACTCGGCGAGCACTATCAGCATGAAACAGAGCCTTTCAGAAACGCAGCAGTGACAACACCTGTACTGAAGTTCCTGATTACATGTCTTTGTTCTCAAGGCTTCTGTCACTGCTGCTGTGTGAAATAGAATATCAGGGAGACAGAAAAAGACAGAGAAATCCTAAGTAGCATGAAACAGAATACATCTTTTTCTGTCTGTCTGTCTGTCTGTCTGTCTGTCTGTCACACAAACACACACGCACCAAACACACACACACACACACACACACACACACACACACACACACACACACACACACACACACACACACACACACACACAGGCAGAAAGCATCACCACCTGCCACAGACTATACACTGAGGCCTGTGACAGTGGTTAACAGAACAGGACATGTGTAGCCCCAGGTGACTCAAATTGCAACACCATGCTTCATTGCACCAAGAACGTTGTGTGAAATACCAGTAAATGTGTGTGTGTGTGTGTGTGTGTGTGTGTGTGTCAATTCACATGCATGTCTAAATGTGTGTGTTTATGGGTATGCATTTGTGTCATAACAGATCCTATATAAATAGCCAATAAAATAAAATAAAAGAATATCATTATAACTCTTAAAGTAATTATTAGTCTTTCTTTTATTATTGCAGTAAGAATAAAATATTAGTGGGAACGATGCAACAAGAATGCAACTTTAGTGGAAACAGTTGGATGTAGTACTCAGTAGCGATTATAGCACCCTCCTTGCAATGTATATGTACCCTACTGTACTAATGTAGCTCAGCGTAAATTCTGTCAGGGAGACGTCTATTACGTTGTCTCTCTTCTCTTTGACTGATCAGCTGGGCAGTGGGTGTTACGGTTCTGTATACCAATTAGAATCGGGCACTTATGTTCTAACCAATCACAGCATACTACCATGTTTTAAATCTGTTCTCTCTCCTGCTTCTGTCAGTTGTGTTTTCAGACGAGAGTGCGACCCTCCTTCCCTTCTTCCTCCAGGCATTTTCGACGGTGTTCTCGGTCTTCTCCCGGCTGATGGCTCGTTTTTACGTCTTCGGATTTTTCTCACCACCACCACCACCACCACCAATGTCTAGATTCCATTGGGGGATGTGTTTGGTTTTCCTAAACATTAGATTTGTATAGATACCCCTTTACAATGGAGTCTAATCTCCAAATAATTATGTTTGTACTTACTTGGTTATATCTTATTAATAAATGTTTGCATATCTGCAACGGAGTCTCTCCTGATTGAAATACTAGCATACTATGTGTGCATAAATGAAAGCTAGATTTTGTCCCAGGGCCCCTCTACTAGACATGGCCAAGCCATTAGGAGGAGATGTGTCCCTTCTGCCATAGCAGCATTAAATGAAATGCCCTCAACAGGCTATTATACTATAACTATATATAGATGTGTGTGTGTGTGTGTACTGTGTTTATAAGTATATGGGGGGATACAATGTAGGGACATGAATGTACAGTACATTATGTGTGTGTATGACAATATGTCCAATGTATGTATGTCTTGTGTGTCTTGTATGCTTTTCACGTGAGACATAAACATGTGCAGGCTTTGAAAACAACTCCCTCCTGGGACAACAAAGATCATCTATGTAAGTAATAAATCAAATCTTGCCTGAGGTGGTTCTGTATTTTAGTGCTGTAAATTCCCAAACAAATTTGCAATAAATTACATTATTATAACCAAATGACATGGGCTTTAGGTTCAAATACTTTCAATTATGGATGCTCAGATCCGATGTACTGGATTTGTATCAACGTCGATATTGGTCTTATCAAGGAGCTTGGGTATTAGCTGTGACATAATCAGTTTATAATCAGAATCAGTATCAGGAGAGGAAAAGTTTGATCGGTGCATCCCTAATGAGCTCATCACTCATACAAAATCCAGTCATCAATACAGAATAACATAACAACGACAGAGGCCATTTATCCTGCATAGAGAGTATTTTTACTTTTGATACTTGTAGGCTATTCTGTACTTTCTAAAAGGAATGCTCAGGTGAATTAGTATTGCACTCCCATAAAGTTTGGGGACTTTTGAACAACAGAAAAAAAAGTTTGTAAAAGTGCCCCTTTAATTTCAAATTTAAATGCAGTACTTTTACCTTTAATGAAGTATTACATTGTGGTACTGAAATAAAGGAGCTGACGTCATGTGTGAGTATGTATGTATGTGTGTTTGCCCGCGGTGCTACGGCAACGTTACATTACTGTTACTACGTCCAAAATGAACCATTTACCAGAGCGCTTTGATGTTTCTGACGTCCTCTCAGCTGTCTGACTGTGACAGCACTGTGTTGTTCTGCTACAGGTTACTACACAGCCGCCCATTGGCTGCATTGACCGAGCAGAGCAAAGTAAGTCCCCGGAATTTTAAGAGCCGTACCATTTCTGTCTACACGGGGTTTTACAGGAAATTGTGACTGCAGGATGAAGCTTCCTCACCCTTTCGAAACACACATTGTTCACTATTAACACCTACTTGACGTCCATTTGACTCTATTTATTATGTTGGTACGCATAAGCCGAGAAATCCAATTGATTAATAACTGTGTCATATTTGTTCCACCCGCCGGATCAAGTTGACGGTTTGGCTCAAAATGGCTGGAGAGAAACAGTTATGAGGATCGACGGTTTTTTACGAAAAAATGAGCCTGTCGTAGCTTGAAGGCGCTTCCTCCACATATCTGGGGATCCAGGTGAGACATGTTTAAAGTTAATCCAACATTTACACCCAGCCCGCTGCTGTTAGAGAGAGAAAAACGAAGCCGAACAGGGCTCGTTTGCAATGTTAGCACGGTAGCATTTACATGCAGCAGTAAGAACCGACTAACAGAATGAATAGCAGCTTGTTGAACTCAAAGAACAGTCTTCACCAAGGGTTTACATGAAAGTGCACGTGCAACAAACAGCGGAGAGATATCGAAGATGTCATGCAGTGTGTGTGTGTGTGTGTGTGTGTGTGTGTGTGTGTGTGTGTGTGTGTGTGTGTGTAGCTAATGCAGAGCAGGCCTGCGGATAACCCTGCAGCTGTGCATCGCAGAGAACGTCATCAGGCTAGGATTCCCTGCAGTGAGCTCTGTACACAGACACCAGCGATCTGAGAGATGTGCAAACAGACATTGCACTGACTTGTATTGTGCTGTAAACAGGCTCACTACTGTCCTTAACTCTCCTCCTGAATGTCAGCAGTGCTGGATGTGCACCTGGACGTTGTGTAGACGTGACCCTCAGAGGAGGGAGTCAAGTTTGGTTTCTTTTTTTAATAGGCATTGTGTAGTGTAGCGCTGTTACAATTCCAAATTTTGCTGTGCAATTAATTGTATCAGAAATAATTGCGATTAACAATATAATTGTCTCTTTTAGTACTCTTTAGTCTGTTCCCTGAGCTAGCTGTCTCAGGCTGTACCACCTAGTGTCCTACAGTCTGTCCCCTGAGCTAGCTGCAACAGCCTTTAGTGTGTAACGTAAGATGTAAACCGTAAACAAAGAGTACCCCACATCATCTCCAGACTCCATCTGGAACTTGTAAACAAAATAAGACAATCAGCTACAAAACTGGAAATACAGCATCTCTTATTTATGAAAGTGCAAATTACATATATAAACAACAACAACAACAAATATGTGGACGGGATGGCATGTTGTAACGAGGTTCGAGTACATGCAGCAAATACTTGAAGCCCTATTTGTATTTAAAGGCTGGTTAAGCACTGTAGGGAGGAGAAGTTTTCTTTTGTCTCGTTCCAGTGATTGGTACAGCTGGGTGATGGCGTTGGACATGCGTTAGCATGTTAGATGTATTTCCACTCACATACCCAACAACTGCTGAACAACGCCGACACACAGTCCTCGTCTTATCCACCACTCTCTCGCCTGTACTACTGTAACTGACCCGAAGACCGAAGTTTTCGAGGCCAGGACAGCACCAGGCGGGAGGGCATGAGATGAGAAGGCATGACACGGAGGGCTCCAGGCTTCATCCATACAGTCTTGAAGTTTTCCCAAACTTGTGATCTTAAAGAGGCCGGTGGGTCCTCTAACTCTTGTGGGTCGCCACCACTCGCCATACTCGTCCTTTAGTGCTGCTATCTCTGACTCACTCTCTCACTGGACCGTCGACCTGCAAAAAACTGCATGTAGGCGGAGCTCGGCTAGCTTCAGAGCTAAGGCGGGGCTACAGATTAGGTGTCCCTAGAACCCGCGTATCTAACAGTAGTTCCGCATTACATTAGTTCCACATTACATTAATTAATTTGCACGCAAGTTTTATTTATTTTTATACCGTGTATTCTCCGTGTAAATTCATGTACCGAACCGAGACACCCGTACCGTTTCGGTTCAATATGAATACATGTACCGTTGCACCCCTAATGGAACAGTCCTTCCAGAAAAATGTGGAGTTTTTTTGTGATTGTTGCGGGCAAAAATCCTTAATTATGTGTCACGTTTTCTTAAAAAATGCGATGGAATATGCGGGATATTTATTCAATTTTATGCAATGAAATTGCGGGAACTTTTTAAAACTGTGGTTTCATCGCGGGGTTTACAGCTTTTAGATGATGTTCACGTCGCGTAATTACGTCACTTCATAACGTTCCCATGGCAACAGGGGAAAATGGCTGCTCTTGTGTGAAGTAAACGCAACATTTTTCATCTTTCTGCTAAGATATTTGGGACTTTTTACCAACGAAAATGCGTGGAATATGAAATCATGCAAGCCCTGCATATTTTGCGCGGAAATTGGCAATTTATGCGGCAAATTTCAAAAAATGTGGCCCCCGCATAAATACGTGGACATTGGCTGAATATGCATTGAATTATGAGACCACATAATCGCGTTTTTCTGGAGGGACTGTATGAAGTAAACAGTGCCCCTTTATTGCTATACAATTTTTTTTTTTTTAACTGTATCTCCCACTTGTCATTTTTGTTGCTATGAACGTGTGAATAGGATCAAGTACAAACTAACTAACAATTTAAATAATAATAAATTATAATAATATAGTCTGACTAATAATCACTTATATAATTACTATTTGGTATATCTAAACAAAATCAATGTTAGCAATGAGTTGCAGTTAAAGAAACTGCCATTATGTAAAAAAATTGACATAGATAAAAAATGTCTCCATAACGCCCAGCTCTAGTTGCTGTGGATATAATAATAAACTCTAAATGCAGTTAAGAACCTGTTGCCCAGTTCCAGCAGGAATGTAAATGAGCAAACACATGATCCTGTTGAAACAGAAGATATACTACAGTTATACTTGACGGAGTCTTATCTTATTGCACTTTAATGGGAGCGTGCCTATGTTCCCACATTTCTAAGAATTTCTTTTCACTGAAAATTAGGCCCTATGTTCCCACATTTACTTTTTCATAAATTTGTATCAGATTGTATCCCAATTTGGTAGCCAATTACACCCAACCTATTATCCAGTAGCAATGGACTACGGATGGAATGTAACCCTTAGGGTTAGGGTTACATTCCATCCGTAGTCCATAGGGCCTAATTTTAAGAAAAATCTTAGAAATGTGGGAACATAGAGCTGTGGGAACATTGGGCTGACCCCCTTTGTATAATTCAAATTACAACTAAATGCAGGCAGATGGGCCCAACGTTTGGGCAAATGATGATGATGACATATACTGTAAGACAATACAGATTTGTAAACCCTGAGAGATGTTGCCAGTATATGTTTATAGTGTGTTTATGGCTGTGTAGGGCATTGCAAGAAATGTTGCAAACTATGCAGCAGGACTGGATTTACAGGATATTTTGCATCAGTTTGATGCAGTTCCTCCAAATTGAGATTTCAGAATCTCTACTGTATTGTTATTCCCAATTCCATATACTGTGATAGAAGATTTTACTTATATCAACCATCCCCACTAAAGGGTCCTTATCACTTAATAACTGTGGTTGGAGTTGTGTTCTCAGATCCTGTCCTGTTTTAGTTTTTATTTTGCCCAAAAAAGCCCAAAAATAAATTGCCTACCGCAGCTTTAAGAAACCGTATTGGGAGAGAGAAGTACAATTGGTTTGTGATGCATGGAGAAAAGTTGTCTTTCTGTGTTTCCTAATAGATTCTGGCACTTCTCCACGGGGAGGTCAAAGGTTAGAGGCAGCTTCAGGACAGCTCGCCTCGAGGGAGTTTTTGTGTTGTCATTGAAATGTTGCTGACATGTTGCTTTTGTAGCTGAGTGAACCTGGTGCTCCACGTGAGCTAACGGTGGACAGAAACTGCACGAGTTCCTTGGTATACTTTTCAGGGCCCACTGTTACATAGTAGGAAAAGCTCTGAGAGCATGATTTCATCTGGCTTTTTACATTTGGAGTACTTTGGATGATGATCTGGTCTAGGGATCGACCGATACTGGTTTTTAAAGGCCGATACCGATCATTAGTGGTTAATGAAACCGATAACCGAAATGCATTTACAATGAAAATGAAAATCTTGAGGTCAGAATTAAGATTTTGGAATGTTACAAACTCCAACATAAAGCTTAGTTTAAATGCTTTAAGCAATTATTTAATAAATGAGAAACTTTCACCATAATCCCCAGTAACAGAGAGTCAGATGGTGTTGTGTGGGGGGGGGGCATGAAGTCAGACTCAGTGGTGAGTGAAACTGAAGCAGAGGGACAGACACAGAGCTGTAGCAGAGCCAAAGTACAACACTTTTTAATTCATTCACTTTATCAGTTATCAGGTAAATAAAACGTGATACAGATCATCTGCAAACTGACCAAAAACAGCCTGATAATCAGCCAGGGCCGATGATCAGTCTATCCCTACTTTTAGGCCTACTGTTACATACTAGAAAAAGCTTTCAAGCATGATTTCATTCAGCTTTTTTACATTTGGAGTACTTTGGAGTGATCTGGTCCCAGTGAACAGGCTGTGTGACAATTCATGGTCTCTGAAGTGTCTGACCTAAGATCAGGGTGAAAATTTAGATTAAACACCTCCTAAGATGTTAAAAATGTGGACTATGATCCGCTGGGGTGAAATGAAGATTCTGGTGAAGGAGAAAATTCCCCTCCAGTTTAATGGAACTGGGAATCTCTCTCACTGGAGCGTACAGTATATTCCAGAGAGTGCTCTCGGTTTTCCTTTTCCAGATACAGTTAATTATTTTACTAGCTGCGGCAGCTCAGTTTTTGTCACAGAAAAGACACCGTAAAAGGTCAGCAAACCCCACATTTCTTGGGTCTTTATGCAGGAAAAGTTGACTGAAAGAAAAAGTTTTCTTTTCAACAACAGTTTCACTTTTACAGTTTAACACCAACTCAGAACTGGTAGGTTCCTAGAACAAACACCATTTTCTTGGGGGCGTTTCAGTTGCTTGCTCTAGAGGGCGGTTTTGTGTGAGTCAGACTGTGACAAACTCATGCTAGGGCAACATTCTTAGGACCTGTATAGAGAAAAATGCTTTCACTGTTGCATCTTTTTTTTGTAGAAAAACTGCTGTATCAGCAATATTTAGTGTCGATGATGGAAAGCAGGTCACACCACACAAATCAGAGAACACTCTTTCACATTTGGTACAACTTTCACACTCATACCAGAAACTCCCACGACACAGCCAACACCTGCTCCATGCTGCCTCTTGATTATCATAGTTTAACACAGTTGACGCTTACTTTCCCTCCAGCACACGCTCCAGTTTGATTGTGCTTGTTGTCATCAGTCAGTGCGTTTACATGCAGTTTTAAAAAAAAGATTATATTCGGGTTAAAGCAATACCCTGATTTCTCAAACGCCATGCAAACACCTTACCCCGTTTCAAATCTGACTTCTCATCAACAGAGGTAGAGAACTCCTTCAGTAACGGGGGGGATTCCTGCATACATACCTTTTAAAGGTGCCGTAGGTATGATTGTGAAGATCCAGGACTTAGTCAAAAAATTTGAACATCAACAACTTCTCAGTCCCTCCCCCCTTTCTGCTAAAGCCCAAAATGGTCTCCTAAGCCCCTCCCACCACAAGGGAGAATGAATGAGTGTGCATGAGCTTTTTACTAATTTGGTGGCGGTCGGTGTAATTTTGACATAGGTCAACCGGAAGAAAAAGCCAGTTGTGCGTTGGCAGAGCGCCACCTACTGCAGCGGAGGTAGAGTTACTCCTGTCATTCTTCCCCACTCATGTATACGGGGAGAACTGGCATAATCTGGTTACTGCTGTGCATGTAAACGCACTGTGTGGGGAGTCCTGCTTTCTGTTTGTCGTGATTAACTGGCTCATAAAAACATCATGTAAACTTCCAAAAAGCTTAAAGGGCCAGTTCACTTGGTTTTATTTGTCCAGGTTTTGTAGATATCTGTCACTGAGACTTCTGCCTCCAGCAAAACTGGACACATGATCGCAACATTTGTAAAGTCCATGGCAACAGCCCTGGTTCCCGGTAACTTTAGGTAATCCACACAACACGCTGTTAACAGTTTTCACTGGATCTATTTTCTACCATCGAAGTAGTCCCTAGGAAAACTAAAGCAGAAAGAAAGAAAGAAAGAAAGAGAGAGAGAGAGAGAGAGAAAATTAATCGGCAACTATTTTGATAATCGATAAATAGGCCTACTACATTTCTTTTTAAAGCCAAAATGCCCAAAATGTGATAGTTCCAGGTTCTCAAATGTGAGAATTTGCTTCACGTCCTAGTCTGATATTATAGTCAATTGAATATTTGGGGATTTGGACTGTTGGTTGGAGAAAATAAGACAATATTCACCTATTTCTCTGGAATATTGTGATAGGTATTTGTCACTGCTTTCTGATATTCTGATCAGACCAAATAATAACTGGCACGTTAATCGATAACTAAAGTGGTCGTTAGTTGCAACCCTAATGACCACGGTTGGCCGTGTGTTCTGTAGTTTATAAAAAGAAGTAAGTTGTGATAGCTGCTGAAACCTCAGAGGGGGAGTTTTTTTTATTATTTTTTTTATTAAATCTAGTCAAATAAAAATAAACATATCTACATACACTACTAAAGCGAAGTGGCAAAATATGTTTTTTCTTAATTTGGATGAACTGATCCTTTTATTGCTCTTGACTTTACAAAATGTCCCTCTCTGCCTTGAGTGGCTGCCTTTTTGTTTGCCTTGAAAGAACGTGTCATGTTACACAAGCGCAGGTCACTTCAGTGACAGTTCATTTAAGGCACTTGCCCGAGTATGTGACCCAGCCAGTCATAAACACATTAATCAGCTTTTTATTCTGGATACAGTTCCTCTGATGAATTACATAGCATTTACATTTATTCTTCTTTTCAGAGCTGCTCACTTGGAAAATTGGTTAGCCTATACATTTGTTTTTAAAAGATTTTTTTGCAGACTCAGAGCAGCTCTCTGCCTTTTATAGATGAGTCAGTGTGGGGAACACACACACTCGCACAAAGCAGAGTTTGGCTGCGACGGCATCCTTTATCTCGCAGCTAACCGTGGGAAATGTCTCACACTTTAAGGTTCATCGCATACAATGATTATAAAAGAAGAATTACATGATATGTGATATCATTAATCACCAGGGTATGAGTAAAGGGTTGGCATGTAAACTTGGCATCCAGTGTAAACCCATGCCATGTGACCAACTGGAGCATTTACTTTGGCTGGCGAGCAGTGTGGTTTCACATGTGGCTAGATGAGGAGGGTGGAAGCAGGCAGAGGAAACTTAGATGCATGTCTAACATTTCCGCTCAATCATAACTAAGATCATGTTACCATAACCCACAAGATTTTTTTTTACTTCGGCGCCACTCATTGCAGGCTTTGAAGTAAGAGTCTTAAGTGGTAGGTAATACCAAAAAAGCCAAGGGTGTTTCCAAATCTTGTTGACATTTGCACGATCAGTATGATAATACAGCCAAACATTCAGCCAGCCATTCTGCGTGGAGCGGCTTCCAGGTTGGTCTGAGTGAAATAAGTCTTGGCCTACTTTTTCAATTATGGCATCTCTACGTTATGGGCATAATATTGACTTGAATTAAAATGCAACACACCCCTAAAAAAAACATTAATACACGGGCTAATTCAGTGAGGCATTCAAAGACAGAATCCCCTTGTGTAAGTTTTGGAAGAAAACCTAGAACCAAATTAGAAAGTCCATCAGCCTATTTAGCCTAATTGATTAAAACCATTGAAGTGGTCTTTTCACATTTAGAGTTCTTTTGTTGTTGTTATATCTGAATTGTAAGCAGCTGATATGTAACCCGTCTGTTAAGTGCTGCCCAAAGATGTCACGAGGGGAGAGTTGAAGAACAAGGAAAGTGCATCTCTAGTCTGAATAATGAATGGAGACCATATTGTGGATGGAAAAAGGGAGGATGTGGTTCGGTAATAGTCTGGTGAACATTTCTTTCTCTGCTAAATTGTTGGTCTTGCTATACTCTTGTTTCCAAGAAAAGTTAATGAAAATTACATGTGAAGCCTAACGGCTGACTTTTACTGGTTTTGTAGGCTGCAGGCAGCTATGGCACATCATTATATTAGGCTGCTCCTCTGAGCATTAGCATAGTTGCTGGCTATGTTCCACTTCTAGCAAACCAATTTGTTGGTCGTTGTGGGGTAGAATCAGGGCTGGGCAATATATCGATATTATATCGACATCGATATATGAAGCTGGATATCGTCTTAGATTTTGGATATCGTAATATCATGATATGGCATAAGTGTAGTCTTTTCCTGGTTTTAAAGGCTGCATTACAGTAAAGTGATGTCATGTTCTGAACTTGCCTGACTGTTTTAGCTGTTTTATTATTTGCCTTTACCCACTTAGTCATTATATCCACTTCACTGATGATTATTTATCTAAACTCTCAATAGTCAAGCCAACAATATTGCCGCAATATCGACATCAATGTATTTGGTCAAAAATATTTATATTTTTAAGATATTTGATTTTCTCCATTATTGCCCAGCTCTAGGTAGCATCATAAGAGGTTGATCAGAATAGACTGCAGCATCGGACCTGTATGGTCCTTGTAGCTGGCTGCTAGTTGTCAGGTTTTGTCATTTCACTTACTGTAATAATGCCTTCATGATACATCACAGGGTTCCTCTAAAATAAAAGTTAAGTCAGACATTTTTTTAAAATGGACTTCAGTAAATGCCGCTTTTTATTAATCTGGGTAGGGAAGTGAGAGAGCAGCCCCTTGAGCAAGGCCCTTAACCCCAAACTGTTCCAGCGGCCAACAGCAGAGATGTTTCCATGCCGATATTGGAAAAGCCTCCGATACCGCCTAAAATGCTGGTATCGGTATCGGCAAATACTGGAGTTTATACGCCGATCTGATACCACATTATTTAGCCCAGAAGAAAATCTACTTTAAAGTATTTTGTTCTTTCTCCGTTATGACTCAGTGTCAAAGTGTGTTATTTATGTTTTACAAAGAGTTTAACCTGAGCCAGGCAATACAATTCAAGATAGAATTCATATCACATCCATACAGGGATAGTAGTACACAGCCGTTTTTAAACTAAATAACATATATGTATTTTTAAAAACACTGGTATCGGATCGGTACTTGGTATTGTGCAAGTTCAGGTATTGGAAGGAAAATACAGTATCAGAACATCTCTACTTTTTGTACAGACCAGTTTCAAGGAACTGAAAGTATTGAGCAGGCCGTTTCTAACACAATTTGTTCTCAGTGATTAAAGGCTTGAAGAAAAAAAGAAAAAAAGGAAGTTGTGTTCTGCCACTATCATGAAAAAGTGGCGTGGTGGCTTAGCCGTGAGAGTTATTGCAATCAGGGGGATTGGCAGGGAATTTCTTTAAATGTTTAAATGGTTTTTTCTTCAGGGATTTTACTATGTGTACATAAGGAAAACTGTATTGCCTTTAAATAATGTTATTACTCTACGTATTACTTTTTTTACTAGAGCTTAAACAATTAATCAAATCATTTATTAGTGGAATCGACCGAAAATTAAACGGCAACAATCGAAGAATAGGAAAGAAACGGAATGTTGAATATACCTTAAAATGTGATTTTTGACACAGGGGCTGTCTTCAGTCAGTAATAGTGTTATTTTGGTGGTGCACATTAACACATTTTCAATAAAATTAGCACAGTAACATGTTGGCCCACAGTAAGCCAGAGCTCGTAGGACCCCTGGAGTTCTGACTGTTGGCTGACTTCCTGTTGGGTATAAGGGATGGCTCCAAGAGGCTTTACTTTTAATTCTGGACATGATACTGTACATATGCCTACCACCCCAACCACTACGCCCCCTTGGACACACCCAAGCACGAGAATAAAAATATCAACATTTTGACCAGTTGTGATGCGTGTGCACAGTTTGGGCATTTTCAAGCACCATTAGCCCCTCAAAAATGGATTCATTTGGCAGAATATTAATAATAATAATAATCCTATCAATTTCAATAGGACCTTTGCCGACCAACGGCCGGTCGGTGCTCGGGCCCTAATAATTAGGGTTGGGTACCGTTCACTTTTTTTCCGGTGCGGTATTGATACCGGTACCAGGAATTCGGTTCTGGTACCCAACGGTACCATTTTTCGGTACTTTCCCTCTGGAATAACAAAAAAATGAATTGACGCTGATCGGGACATCCCTACTCCAGATGTATTGAAATGATTTTCCGTTGCTGTAGAGACAGTAACGGACCAGTTAATTCCTGGTTAAATGTTTTGGCCTGTATGCAGAGGTAGAGTATACATTTTATTTATGCCTACCAGCCTAAATTTCTCAATTAGCTTCAGACATTAGGGAAAGTCAAAGTCATTTTGGGCCTATGTGTGTTTGTTCTGTCTGAGACAGGCTTGTGAATTTGAAACCCAAGCGCACGCCGTGTCATTCCTCTCTGGTGCCTCCTACCCCAGCGGTGGGCGCAGCGTGTGCATGGAAGGCGTTCTCTTTCATCCCCTGTCATTTGGCTGCTTCCCAAATATACTGTCTAACTGCTGCTCATTTCTTCTGCTCGATCCCACCCACTGTCTCCTCAGCCTCTCATCCCCCTGCGTATCTTTCTTGCAAACACATTTGTGTGTCTCCCTCTCTCCAGCCCACAGCTATGATTTTGGCGTCAGGGTTGCTCCCACTCCCTCCCTGCCTTGGATCATGTTACCCTGCCATTACTCAGTTGTTCCCCCTGCGAGGGTGCTCCATGTCAGGCGTAGCGGAGCCTGCCTGCCCGCTGCCTGCCTCTCTGGACCTGCGGACTCGCTCAGTTCAACCACAGACGCCCCTGGTCTGTGGAGTCACTCCAGCTATGGCACAGAGTCCCTGGAAAATTATGCAGACGAGCGAGCGGCGGGCAGCGGGGTTAGCTGCAGTTTTAGAGCTGTAGTTTCAATAACGTGGAAACTAAAGCATATAGGCATAGATATTATCTGACTGTAGGACAAATGGGTTTATCAGAAATCTTTTTGTTGTTGTTTACCCTTACACCCACAAACACAAAAGTGTTTACGGGGCAGGGTTATGAGCAGCACAACAAGTCCAGCCCTATACCGTGCGTCACAAGTTGACTGGTGATTTGTGGACCTCATCATTTTATGGTTATGTAATGTCGGTTCCGTTGAAACCTCTTGTTAAACCCCACGTCGCCCTATTCCCATAAAAGTGAGTGATGCAGGCAGTGGTACGAGGGTCTTGCTATCCCGTTAAGGTGGGTCTGTCTTCCTACAGTACGTGTCACGGGTCTGTACAGGTGGCTTAGCCAAAGCATGACACTGCAGAAACTTCACTGACTTGGCTTTATTGCTTGATTAATGCATGCTGAGTAAAACTACTAAATCTACTGAGGAATTGTGGGATCCTATAGGTCTAATTTACGAGAGTCATTGGGGGAAGGTGTGTACCTGTGTCTCTGCCCATGCCCTTTCATAGGGTGTCAACTTTTATAGAGGCTACAGCATCCTCCTCTATTAAGCCTGTTGTGCACTCTAGTGGAGCCATAACTCCCTCTCCTGCTCCTGCCAAGCTTTCAGTTCCTCAGTAATTTATTTAGGTCCGACATATGGCTGTCCTTTGCGATGCAAGGTAACATATCACAGCACAGGAAGGCCCGCTCAGGCTAGGCTAATCCTTTCTAATTGAAAGGGAGGCAGCGTTTTGGGCCAGTGGCTTGTATGGCGCTCATCTCTCTGCTTGTTTTACAGTAATGAGACATCTGGGGCTGGAGAGCAGAGCTGTTTGTAGAGGGAGAAACGGCTCTTGAGCCCTAGGGCCTGTAGGGCTGTCACAGACAAAACGACAAAGCTGACTGCATATTTACTCTTGTCTGTACGTGGGCATTTTTATTCTGCCCTAACACTGTCTCACAGTCTCATTTGCCTTGCTAATGTTAGATTAGATTAGTTTTATTGGAAAGAAAATGTCAATGCAGGTGTAGTGACATTGTAGGCTGTTTGTATTATTACTACGGATAGAAGTTTTGTTTCAGTTTTCACAGTTAAAATTAAAGTCCAATGATTGGTTTAACTTTGTCTGTGTGGAGCGTGCTGGTTGTGTATATGAAAACAGAATAGTTTGAATAGAACTACTACATATCTAGTTTATTTTGGCACATTTATTAGATCCTCAGGAGCACCTGAGCACACTAAACAAAGGCCCTGTATATACAGGGTGCACTCATTGTGTCTGTGTTAATGAGCAATAAGTGTGTGTGTATGTGTGTGTGTGTATATATATATATATATATATATATATATATATATATATATAATAATATAAAAAATTCTATTCTACTTTTTCCCCCAAAGTGATGCCATATGTCTGCCTATACTTTCAGTGTAATTTGCCACTGTTTTGGGTGTATCAAGTTGCAGTTGAATCTCAGAGGCCCTTGGTTCGTGGTGCCTGAAACAACCATGGTAATCTACAGACCTTATTGTAAACAGTTTTATTGAGCATTTCATTCTTTCTGGAAAGAGCTGTTGTTACTGAGCTATTCAAATATCTTTTATTGGGATTTGAGCACACATACCATTTGCCCATGAGCTCCATTGTACTGGGAAGGGGTATTTTTAATCCTCATTAAGTCACATCAAAATACTGTATCTGGATGGATATGTTTGAACCTTGGTGAGAGGAAAAATAGTTAAATGTGTTATGGCCCTTCCTAGTATAGTAGTGTACTGGTAACTAACCTGGAGCAGTGTTGCTTGGTAATACTTTGGCAATTATGGTTACTGTTGGCTGTCTGGACTGTAGGATGACCCCACCAATCACAAAGACCATTATGTTACCCCTAAATTGGGCCAGCACCTGTCCTTCAGTGTGCCTTCAATGCTTCTTCTTTCTGGCACAGTTGCACAGTTTAGTACAGTACCACAGCAACATTTGTCTTTTATTTATGGCTACACCCTGACATGGTTTTATAGTACTTAGGTGTCTTACCTCTGGTGGTCCTGGCTGAACACCGTGCTTGAGTGGTACAAACACAAAGGGCAGTGGCACTCAGTATATATAGTGGATTTTCTTAGCTTTTAGCTCGTACCGCCACCTTGTTTATGTGCCCAAAGCTACAAGCAGCCATACTGGCCTTGCATTGCCATTTTCACACACTAACAGTGACCTGGCAGTGTATTAAGGCAGATCTGCAGCTACACTCCAGATCCAGTTGGACACGCTAAGCCCTCTTAACAGCTCACCAGAGACCTTTAAATTACTTCTTTTTTTACGAGCAGGAAAGCACCTCACATGTTTGAGGAGAGATTTTTCTGTGTTTTTACCGTTATGTTTTATTTTTTCTGTCTCAGCGGCAACTACAGTACACACAAATACAAATGGTTTGTACATCTGATATCTTTGCTCGTGCAAGTAAAATCTCTCTCACGTATACTCACGTGTACGCACCACACCAGTATTACTTCATGTTTTATCCTACCCAGGAAAAAATATGCTCGCACTCTGAAAGGTATGAAACTGACTAACCTTGGCAAAGATACTTGAGAGGCTTAAGGTTAATACTAAACCGCTGAAATCCATTATTTTGGTTGGTTTGAGAGCCGAGATAGCAATGGTTCAGCATGTACCTGTCAGTACTAAATGATTGCTTATTTCCTGCCAGAGGAGGGGGGGGGTAATAGCAAGCAGCTGCCTCAGCTGGACCTTACCTTTCCTTTCTGTAAGCCTGCTGTTCTACCAAGATGGCCTGCATGCCAAAACACCTACACTACTTGTGTTCAAATTCTGCACTGCCTGTTTGAGAGACCAACTGCCGTAGGTGGTGAGTAATCAGGAGTACAAGGAAAGCTTGATCCACCTTGATGAGTGGTAACTTCCTGCGAGGCAGTGTTGGAGTAACTAAGCAATACGAGCAAATGAAAAGCATCATTGTTTGTCCAGCGAGTTCACTCAGCGCTTACTACTTATGACAGACCTTTTTTTATTCTTCCTACTGTGGCTTTCCTTTGTGATTAGCTAAATGCTCCATCGATCCGCCAAGTTGCGGTACCCGGAGCGAGGGAGCCATATTTATCACACAGTGAGAGGGGCATGCAGGATGTTGCACCGGCTGTCCCTTTTTCATTGGGAAACGATAAACGTAAATCTGTGGATTGCGTCCGTGTGATATAAGTCTACGGCGGACTAGGGAAGAAGGGGGGGGGGGCGATGATATGCACCGCTTTCCTCAGGCAGTAGAATTAGAGAGCCGGATCTCTGTGGGGTTTGCTGACATTTAAGGAAAAAAAGCCCACCTTCAGCAAAGGCAGACTTGCAAATCAGTGTCACAAGTGCAGGATTGTTGCTCTGAAATGGGAGCGAGGATGCGAGAGCTTCCGAGGAGCCCCCTCAGCAATGCAGCGGTACTGTGGATAGGGCAAGCCTTCTCCCTGTGAATCACAGCTAATTAACGAAGTAATTAAGATCTGAATCGCTGCTCAGAGAAGGACTCCAAATTGTCTATACATTCAAATCGGCCATCAAAACGAAATCCCTTCCATTCATGAAAGGGGTAAATGAAAGCGTTCAGACCCTTTTCTCTCTATTATCCTCGCCGTGTGTCACACAAGGGACATATGTTGAAAAGAGCAAGCCAGTGTTACGGTGAGTTAAAGCCCTCTCTGCTCCCATCAGAAGCACTGTTCATAATGCATTTGCTATACATATTTCAGCTTGAGTGAATTTATTTCAATAAATAATGTCAGTCCAAGGACACGCTTCGATCTTTCCACGGCGGCCACGCTGACTGTAAGCCACACCATATTGTTATCTCATTCCTCTTGTGGCAAGTGGTAGATTAACAAACACTTTATAAACATGGCACTGAGCATGTCCACAGTTTTTATCATCACTTCACACTGCCAGAATAACCTCTTTCTATGATGGATGTTTTTTCCAGGTTTATTCTGCTGCTACAAGCTGCAAGGATATCTATGGGTATGGCCATAATGTTAGGATTTACAGGGATTTCATATAGTGGGCGCACACTGGATGAGAGTTATGGCTGGGATTAGGTCCAGTGGGCTTTTTTTGGGAGGCAGTGTTTAGGTGGCACTGTCATCTACTCTCTGTTTTAAATGCTGCATATTTTCTTTGAGTAGAATGCTTCATGGGACTGCAGCTAGGCCTGTAACAATTTTTGCACAATTATCTAAACGCAATATTTTTTAAGTATCGCCGTTTCTTTGTTTAACCGCAATTATTTGTTAACATTAGCTAAGGTCCTATGGGTATGACTGATGGTAATTATCAGTTTTATGTTCATTTAAGAAAAAAATGTTTTATAATAATAAAGAGGCGTGGTTTACTTGTGTTATTACATTATCTGGGTCACATAACGGTGATATAACCCAAAGATGTATCCTGGGATTCATTCAAAAGTTTACCATCTACAAAATGCACAGGCACAGAATATTATGTATAGACATTCATGGTTCCAGAGGACCAACGCTAATGTCCTAATCCCGACTATTGGATGGATTGCCATAATATGTGGTACAGATACTCATGGTCCCCGCAGGATTAATTGTAACTTTGGTGATGATATCACAAAAATCTATTTATATTACATTGCATGCACACAACAGGGTTTCCCCTAGGAAATTAGTTAGCGGAGGTGGACACTACTTTGAGCCTGGTGTTCGATTAGTGAAAGATTAGGCTGTTTGCCTCTACTTTTCCCAACCTGCTGCACAACTTTGAAGGTTTTTTTTTTCCTTCATGAAATTTGGACGTGCTACTTAATTAATTACTACAAAGAAAATGAATGAATCGATCGGTCAACGACCTCCTGAGCTGAATCAGACAAGATCCTGATCCATCTTATCAATTATAGGGCTGGATCCAGTGCTTAATTTGTAAAGTGGGAGGTCCCGCAGAGCGGGGGTGTGGATCCGGCGACTTAAAACGGGGGTTGGAGGTAACGAACAAAAAAAAAATGACACTGCCTACGTAGCTTCTCTGACAAAAAAAAACGCTGTGTGTACATTATTTATTTTTTTAATTTATTATTTCAGGACAATGCATTTTGCAATTTGATGAACATGTACAGAAGTACACGTAAAAGTGCCAGATTGTAGCCCAAGGGCTAATTTCCATCTGTAGTCCATTCATCAGGTAGATATTATAATTCATTAGTAAATGTTAAAACAAAGACACAATTCATTAGTATGCTCCATCAAACTAACACGTCACAGCATACAGGTAGAGATGACCACATGCTTGGTTAGCTCCAAGCCAGATCCAAGACCAAACATATACAGCAATAACATTTGTTATATAAAACAGGGAGAAACAAAATGATAGAAAAATAAACAAGACAATTCATTAGTAAGTGTTAAAACAGAGACACAATTCATTAATACGCTCTACTGGGCTAATACGGTACAGCATGCAGTCAGAGGTGGTTGCACGTTTGATTAGCTCTGAGCCACACCTTCACCTGGCTCTTAAAGGTGGTCAGAGTGGGACATTCCCTTATTGTTGGGGGTACTGTGTTCCATAATGCACTACCTTTAATAGATAGTGCATTATGGAGTCCCTTTTGACAACAGCTCTGGTGATCCGAGTCTGTCTGTATTTAATAAACTCTTGCAGTGGTGGTGGCGCCAAGCCATGTAGTACTTAAGCATATTGAGGAAAATTTACAAAAATTATCGAAACTCAGTAAGTTGTATTTTTCTAAGATCTTGCAATGATGATAAGAAAAAGGTTTTTTATCTGGAGTTTTGAGTGCCTTTTTGTACAAAAGCTCAGAGCGATGTTTATTTTTATTTCAGAACATGCACTGCATCGGTGTGAAATGTAAAAAAAGAAAAATACACTGCAACAATCGTTTTCACAAGCAGCAATTATCCATCGGACTATTAAATTAACCAAAACACCCACCGTGGTCTCCACATTCGTGATCGGCAAAAACAGTTTCTGCTTGTTTGGGATCCGACTGGCCAGCGTTTTTGAAAAAGTTAAGCAAACTTTGTTGTCTTTCTGACATTTTTTCCCCTGAGTGAAATGAGGCTATAACAGCAATCTCAACCAGCACAAGCTCTTGTGTCACTTGAAGTGCAGCGCTGCGCTGTTGAAGTCCGAATATTCAAATACTCAAATATTTGTTTGATGGGTAGGTATTCAATTTTCAATTTTGGGATTCGAATATTGTTTTTTTTTGTTTTGTTTTTTTTTTAAGAAAAAAACCGTGCATGCAGGCTGAAATTCACAGTGGTGTTTTGTTGAGCTTAATCTGCTTGCTAAATGTCCGCTAGCTGCTGGCTAATTAATGCAGCGCTATGTCGTCCATCTCAGCCAAGAACTGAGAAATGCTGAGTTACAAGCAAGCAGTCTGATGTTTGTAGACGTCTGAATGGTTATACTGTAGCAGCCTGGTGTTGTTTTCAGGCGATTTGATAAAGAGAAACATAGTACGGCCGTACATAATGCCAATACAGTGAGACACCGGCTGACTGAGCATTCATTCACACACCCACTGAGTCTGTCGTCGCCCGTCACTCAGTCTGGTAAAAACGCAGGTCTTTCCGTTTGTTTTGAATGCCTGCGGCAAAAAGTTTAGTCCAAATCAACTTTTGGAAAAAAGCAACCCGACGTCAACCTGCTGTGGACAATGGTGTAACATTAACCACCTATCAGACTCGTCAGTCGCGTTGTGCGAGTCCCATAACGTTACTGTAAAAAAACACTACGAAGGTAAAAAACAAAACACATGCACTGAAATGCCCAGGGTTTTGTGTAACAGGTGACTCCAATAAGCAGTCGGCTTCATCTCTCGCTTCGTCGCATTTTATTTCCTCTCTTTTTCATGAAATGAAGCTGCCTTCAAGTGCAGTCGGAAATGTTGGTTTCCCCTGCTGCTGCCACCGAAGCTTTGAATATTCACTGTTTAAAAAGCACCGAAGCTTCGAAGCTCAAAAAATGATATTTGGTACAGCCCGAATCGATTTACCAGATGGCTATTTAAGCTATTGCCTCCCTCATTAAATATGCAGCCTTTGTTGTGTGATATAGTGCCATTGCGAGTTTTTTTTAGAAGCCTAATAAGCTTAATAGTATTTACCATACAGAAGTAATTTCTTCTGACATTAGAGGAGGCATTGTTGTGGGAAACCAATGCACAGGACACCACTTAACTAAAATTAGGCAATCGGACAATGTTTACATGTTCTGTAGTAACCTGGGTGCTGTAAATATACGTATATATGTGTATACATGCACTGTGTCAGTTGTCAGAATGCTGGCCTACCCCTTATTTTAACCATGGCTTGGATATGTTCACTTGTGTAGCTGTAGACTAGATTTTGGCGCTACTCTTGTGTACATGTGTTTGTGTGTATGAAACTGCTTTTCCCCAGCTGGGTCACAGGACAGCGCAGGAATGGGCCTCTTACATTGGGATTTACTGGTTGATAAGTGTTTTCTGCTCAGGGTACAAAGCAATCCCCTGTTTCCTGAGCTGTCTTGTGCAATTTGTGCTGAGCTCAATGTAGTGCCAGAACATTTCCACTTATGTTTCACCTCAGTCTATATACTCTGCCGAATTGACACACCAGGCCAAGACAGTGATGGGGAAACTCAAGCGGAGTCTATGTTGAGTTTAGAGGCCACTACCTTTTTTTCTTTTTTTTTTCCAGTGCTTTTCTTGTATCACTTTGAGCCCTGAGTCTTCACACATCACCTTTTATGAACACTGATATAGGTATCGGATCAGGCTCTCAAAGCTAAAAAAGTGTTACTCTCAAGAGAAGTGAAACTCAAGTTCTTAGAAAGTCTTGCTAAATTTAGCATTTGTAAAAATCTAGTATACCTATACATGCGGACAGGCTTTTATAACCTTTCAGGTTACATTTGAAATTTGTCACATAACCCAAATCACTTCCTCTTCTCTTTCCTCTCAGGCAGGAAGGGGTTACTCTCCATGTTTCCTGTCCAATTCCCAGAGCTCCGGCTACATTCTGATTGCTTTCTTGATGTTAAACATTCCCAGGCTCCTATAACCTTCTAGCTTGCCTCCGCCGTCCAAGAGCCGTCCCAGGTGAACGAGTGGGCGAACCTCCTGTTTTTAAGGATAAAATCTCTACACGTTTTTTTTTTTCTCACAGGGGGTGGGAGATACAGGGACTGGAAGGGCAGGGAGTCGTGTGATGGGAAAGCATTCTTTCTTTGCATTCCATTTAGTTGGTGTAAGGCTGTGGGAAAGTATGTTTTTCAAACTATGGTTAGTTTAAGACAGTGTTTCTTAAATAAACGAGGTACGGCTGTATTGGAGCTGAAGGTATGATTATGGAAAAACCAGGGCACAGCATGTCGACCCATTTAAAGTGTGATGAAATAAATATGAGTCAGTCAACTTGAGGAACATGCTTCTCCAACTCATATTTTCTGCATATCGAGGTTAACATGTGCTTCCCTTTTAAACGTCATCCCTTTATTTCTTTTCATCCACGACTCCTTCCCACTCACTTCCTTCCCACCTGAGACACATGATCGACGGCTGAGTTATGTTATCTCGTCTGAGTCAGCGGAGCCTTCACATCAGTCATAAAACAAACGGGATCCAGATTCAACTAACATGTCTGTGTGGAGGCTGCGGTGACCCAGGAGCAGAGCTGAGCCAAGCCGGACTATATTTAGCCCAGTGTTGCTCAGGCTAATTGCCCTCCCAGGCCTAATCATTTCCAGGCTCTGCTGCTCACAAACGACTGGAGGGGAGGCCAAACACCCACTAACCTCATGTTAAAGAGATGTCGGCATCAATGGGGCTGTCAGAGCGCTCCACAGACGAGACAGATTAGCACAATATCCTTCCTCCTCGTATGCTATTAGATCTTCTATAAGCGGATTGGATTGGAGAGTTCAGTATTGCTGTCTGTCGTAGTGTATTAATTGAATATGTTTTCCTGCTACTGTATCAGTAATGACGAGAGTCTTGGCAGCATCCTCTACAGGCGACATTGGGAGGTTGTCTTCAGTTCATCTCTGCTTTTGAGCCCTACTTGAGCAATCCCCTGTGAATGATAAATCCCTCCACTGCTGCCTCCCACAGCCAGCTTAGCTCCTCAATGTGGGTCTAACCTGGGCTGGAAAGAGAAATGCACCAGTGCCTCTGCACCGCTAAGCTCGCCCTAGCTGTAATGTGGCGTCGGTGGAAAAGTTAACTTTGTGTTATTTGGTTCTCACCACCCCCCTGTGCGAGTTCCTGTTGGTGTTGAGTTGCGCCGTTTCCTGTGTGGTTCCTGTCCCAGAGACTTGCCCAGGTTAAACAGCGGGCACACGATGGCCCGGGTCAGGGGGGGGGAGGGCTTTGTGGTGAGGGCATGGTAGGATGAACAGGATGGGTTGCCTCTCTGCCTGATAATCAACCCCAAGCTTCCTCCTTGATCTAGTTCCCAAAAGGCATGCTGGGAAACCTGATGTTGTTCCAAATCCTTTTCTATTATGCACACCTGTAATGGCACCAGGTGGACTGTCAATGACAACGATAATATTATACAGTTGGCTATTACTGAAAAGGAGCACGTCTGACAAATTTAGAGTAAAAACCTGATCAGTGCGGACTCTTCCAGGATGACAATGCCCCCCTCCACAGATCGGTGACAACAGATCAGAAGAGTCATGCAAACAGGCATGTTTTTAAATGTACTCCTGCCGCTTTCTAATCTGTATGATCTGTCCTTAAAGCTAGTCAGTATTCTCGTCTTTAGCATTATAAAGTTTCTCATTACTAACAGGTCAAGGAGCCCATGATCTCTACTTCAGGGTTCTTCAACGTTTTTTAGGCCAAAGCTTTAACTGAGACAGAAACGGAGCAGGGACCCCCTACCACATATTGTATAAAATTAAGTAGCATAATAAACTGGGCCTACCATAACGTGTGGGTGGGCTTAGACCTTTTAGTGCATAGAATACTAAGCTATTAAATAATTGTTGGCATTATTTTGTAAAACCATGTTTTACTGTTAAAGAGCTCATATTATGTTCATTTTCAGGTTCATAATTGTATTTAGAGGTTGTACTAGAATAGGTTTATGTGGTTTAATTTTCAGAAAACACCATATTTTTGTTGTACTGCACATTGCTGCAGCTCCTCTTTTCACCCTGTGTGTTGAGCTCTCTGTTTTAGCTACAGAGTGAGACCTCTCACTGCTGTAACATCTTTGTTGGGAGTCGCACATGCTCAGTAGCTAGGTAAGGATTACTAGCCAGTCAGAAGCAGAGTATGAGGGCCCTGACAGTACCTAGGTAAGGACTACTAGCCAGTCAGAAGCAGAGTATGATGGCGTGCCCTGACAGTACCTAGGTAAGGACTACTAGCCAGTCAGAAGCAGAGTATGATGGCGTGCCCTGACAGTACCTAGGTAAGGACTACTAGCCAGTCAGAAGCAGAGTATGAGGGCGTGCCCTGACAGTAGCTAGGTAAGGATTACTAGCCAGTCAGAAGCAGAGTATGAGGGCCCTGACAGTACCTAGGTAAGGACTACTAGCCAGTCAGAAGCAGAGTATGAGGGCGTGCCATGCTAGCAGCTAGGTGAGCATTGTAACGTGTGTTCCAAAGTGACCACGTGTGTCTCTGAAGTAAAGGCTGGACTACAACAGAGCTGTTTGGAGCAGTTTGTGAACAGTGTTTTCTGTTGGAGATGGTAAGTCCCTTTGGGGGGTGACTTTGGGCGTTTTCACTTTGTAAACCTATAACATGTACAAAAAAGATATATAACACAATAAAGGAAAGGGAAAAAGCCAAAAAGCATAATATGAGCACTTTAAAACTACATGTGGCACAGTGATACTTAGGATTAACTGTGTCTGTGGATGGCGACCTTAGTGCTTTCCTTACCTAGAGGCCAGTAATCATCAATGTTTATTTTTTTCACAAAAAGGCTGGTCTATATTTGCTGATAATATGTTAGATTCATGTTAAGACATTTGAATTTTTGAAAGAACCTTAAAAAATGTACAAAAACTCTAATTAGGCTCGATGTAGAAGAGCCATCGGGAAGGTTGAAATCTGAGCTTGCCTCCTTTAAAAAAATGTACCTCCATATGTTGTAGCAGTAGTGGGGTTGCAGGCTGTATAGTCAAACAGTCAAAAAGTGAGCTGTGAGCCAGAGGCAGAGAGAGAAAGAATAAGTGAACTGTGTTTGTCAGCTTTTTAAACCCTGAAATTGATTCTTCTTCTGCGCTCTTTATTCTAATGACAAGCTAATCCCCCCCTCTCCTGTTTATTATTATAAATTATTATTATTAATGGAGCCTCTTATTCCCCTGCTCTGCCGTGCGCTGCTTTTGAAAATTAGCACTCATGATGAGTCTGCGCTCTCAGCAATCAATTTGCCACACTAAGTCCCTCCAAAAAGGTTACCTGTGGCAACTGAGCCCCGGTCACGTAACTTTGAATTCGCTTCTCCTGCCAATTTCTATTCAGCTAGTTAAATAAATGGCGCTGTCTGGAGAGTCAGCTGAATGAAATGTCAAAATATTGATGTTGAATAGTTATGTGATTTCAGGGCGTTTTGTCACAGGCAGAGGAGCGGGGTTTGGTGCAGGTGGTGCGCAGGGATAAGGGGGCGTGTCAGCCCTAGAGCTACTTTAATGATATTAGTAGAGATCTGCTTATTTATGAGGCTGCAAGTTATTCATGCTCAGCACTCGCTATCCATCACCGCTAGGATGGCTTACTGCAGCCTGCAACAGTAACAGAGTGAAGTAGTGCTACCAGAGTACCCCATTAATCACACACTTTGATCATTCACAACTTTAATATCTAGACATTCGGATTATAATGCAGGATTAATATGCTGATGATTAGCCTGCCAGTCCAAGTGCTGCGTTGCAAAAGGAACGTTTTATTTGTTTTTTTATTCTTTCTTCGCTCACCTTTCTTCTTAGTTGTCCTCAGTATCTGAGGTGGAGGAACGCTGCCTGCTGTTTGTGGTGTAGCAGTTCCCTCTGACTTCACCTGCCACCACTCATACAGGCTCAGTCTGCCTGAAAACCATCTAGTTTGTAAAATGAGTCCACCCATGTCTAAAGGTAAAAGTGTTTCTAGCTCTTCTAAATGTCCAAAGTTGAATACGCTGCAAAAAGCCTGCCAGATTGCATCGCGCTGCCTCCCCAATCTCAGCCTCTGTAGTTTCGAAGCAACGAATCGTACAAATAGGGATAAAGGTGCCCGTACACTCCAACAGGACTGCTTATCACATGGTCCCCCACACCTTTACGTAGGGTTGGGTGTCGTTTGGATTTTTTCCAATACCGGTGCTAAATTGATACTTTTCAAACGGCGCCGGTGCCTGAAACGATACTTTATAAAAGAAAAAGAAAAAGAAAAATATATTTTTTAAAAGAAGCACAAAACGACAGTCGGCGACATTTAAGAATGGCTTGTTTATGGCTAAGGCCATATGGTCAACATTAAATGATTTATTAAAAATGTAATAACAATAACCAATAAAAAATAACTTATTTCACCGCTAATTTTGCTGGTAAACGAAAAAGACAACCACTAGATGGGAAAGAGGGAAGAGCATTTTTATAATACAGCATGCAGCAAGAGGCTGGCGAGTTTCAAGTGAACGCACCGTCTGTGTCGTTTTTGTTGTATGTCCCGCTGTTGGAATCCTCTACGGTGAAATACAGACAAACTTTTACACCGTTTAGCTATCAGCATGTTAACCATGTTTAATTCAGCTGCTAGCTAACGGTAGGCTAACGTTACCTGCTGTCCAGTGTAGTGTTAACTAGCGTGACATGCGGCGATGTTTCTGTTGCCTCTAACGTCCGTTTTGGAGCATCAGAGAGAAGTGCAGCCATTTAAGTGAAATGAGGCACCAAAATCAACGTTGCTATTCGGTCTGGTAGATACCAGTCGTTGAGGCACCTGTGCCATATTAGCACCGGGTCTCGGTACCCAACCCTACCTTTACGACGTTACAATTAGATGGGCTGTGTCCGTCACTTTCTGTATCTTTCCAAAACCGCCAATCTGACATCCACATTATAACATTTATCACATGGCGCCCCTCTGTGAACACTTTCTAATCCTTATGAAGTAGTCAATGACACATCATATGAACTAGCTATTTTTGAGTATACCCTGACCCACACTTGTATATAAAAGTCTCTCCTCAAAGACACGCATGGTGTTGCACTTTATCTGATCAACTTGGTTGTACATAGAAAAATTGACCCAATCAAATATGTTTTATTTACTTTTTCTTTAATCCTGTGCTACTTTTGGTGTACGTGCCCAGTAAAGAGATCCAGCTTAACAAGACATACTGCCCTGACCTGGGAAGATGCCTCACATGTTTTTACCAGCAAGGCCTTGACAGGCTGAGGACAAAAAATAGCATTAGAACTTTGACCTTCTAAACGCTCCCTGTGAAAAGTGTAAATGCCCATGAAAATACAGCCCCTTTTTTGTAATTGAATTTCTGAAATATGTCATATTAAAAGTATTAGATTAGTATTATAAGTATTCTATTCAGAAAAAAATAACAAAATATGAATTTCTGAGATTGTGGTTATACAGAGGTCCCTTTGCAGAAATGCAAGAATGTACTTGCAACATGTTGCTGCACATTGATTGAATTAGATTATGCATTTCAGCTATTTTGCCTTCATTTTCTAGTTGCATCTCAACTGGAGTAGAAACCAGACTGTTTACCCCTTCAGCACGTCTGAGGAGACAACAAACAGAAGGAAATCACATGTACAGGTCATGGAAGGGGTTCAACCCTGTTTTGAAAAGCATGGACATTTTTTGGGGAATTTGTAATATTAAGGCTACAGAAGGTGAAAGTGATTGAAAAGAAATACATGTATTGTTCAGTCCTACTCATTGGCAGATAACTATTTGCTCATCTGGCTTCGGTCATGAGATCTGACAGCGCAAGAGTGGATTTGTTATTGAATTTTCTCTCTTTTGATGACTGTGGAGCCCCGGTGATAATGACTTCATATTTTACCATAAAACACATCCATGGAATTGAAGCAGGGACACACACACACACACACACACACACACACACACACACACACACACACACACACACACACACACACACACACACACACCATCTTATTGTGTGTGTTGTGCTCCTGTTGGTGACTGGGCAGGTCTGCGGTGTGTCTGGCAGGCTGCGGGGTCTCTGGGTTGCTCTGATAGCGCTTGTTCCTTTGAGGCCCCAACATGCTGTGGATAACGACACCAGCCTCGTCCAGAGTCTGATCTCAGGCCAGCACGAAACCATCCAGTGTTTCAGCTGCCAGGAACCGGGCAGAATAAAGATATACCCATGGTTGATTGGTTGAGCACATCATCAGACGTGTAACACAGGTTTGATAGCTGATAGCACCGGTCCTCCCTGCTCGGGCTCTTTGCTGGCACACAACGATGCCTGGATGCACCCTCGGAGAATGAGCCCACCCCTCTTGTCTCCCTCGTCTCCCCTTGATCTGCCTCAACTGGCTGCTCTCCCCCCACAGTTCCCCTCTGTTCTTTCTGTGCCTCTCCCCCTCCAAATCCGTCTTTCTTCTTTGCCTTCTCCCCTCCCAGATTGCCAGATTTTTATCGCTTTTCTGCGAGTCCTGCAAGGGGAACCTTGAGGGTCTCAGTGGGATCAATTTAAAAGGGAAGCTCTTGTCTCTCCTCCTCTCCTTGGCCCTCTCGGCTGATTGGGTCCGCTCGCCAGGAACTTGCAGGCTTTTGATCTCAACCACCCCCCTCACCGCACCCACCAACCCCTGCTCGAAGTTTTTGTCGGAGCTGTTCCACTTTCTGAGAAATGTGGGCCCCATCCCCTTTCTCTGCACCTGTGAGAGCAAAAAGTTTTGTAAACCCACTGGGTGGTACTAACAATCTATGGCGTGATTGACTTCTCTTTGAAGATGTGAGAGCGATCCGTCTCTTCAGGTGGAGGTACACCGAAGAGGACTCGTGGTCCTCGGGCCGCTCGCTTGAACAGCTCGTGAATTATGCATCGCAGCTCCCAGCAACTTCTCACCAGTGTGGGGAATGGCTCCTCTGTTACAAGAGGAGAAAGGTACAAGGTGGTGCCTGGGAGCGTTCCCATGCTGAGCTGTGTTGAAGTCGCTCCCTCTTTTTGTACCACATGAAGGAACAGTGACCCTGCAGCAGGAGGGACTACATCAGACTAAAATAACCAACCAGGGAGTGCTGTGTCCAGGCTTTTTATGTTTTTGTTGGAAACCTAAAGCACTGCTAAAGGACAATCCAGGATTATGACAACATGGGTCTTATTTTAGTATTTTTGGCCATCATTCCAATGGTTATGAAGACATTGTACTTAGCAAAGTAATGGCTGAGAACTGGGAACACAGTAACATCGCTACAACAAAGTTTGACAGGACAAGAAACATAAGCAAGGCAAGACTGCATGTGACTTAGGGCCAAAGATTACACCAAGTGTTTTGGGGAGGGCATCCCCTACACTGACCAGACTTCCTATCTAATGGTGTTTTTTCCATTACATGGTACCTGCTCGACTCGCCTCGACTCTACTCGCCTTTTTTGGTTTTCCATTACGTAAAATAGTCCCTGGTACCTGCCAACAGGTACTTTTTTTAGTATCTCCTCCGTCGAGGTTCCAAGCAAGCTGAGGCGATACCAACAGGTGATGTGAAAACCTGCAGACTCCTGATTGGTCGGAGAGAATCGTCACTAATCACTTTGCTAGCGACAGACGGGGGGGTGTCCTGAACAAACCCGCCATTTTTAAATAGTTTAGCCAGCGGTGTTTTTTTGCTGCCTCCAGCTTCTTTTGAAACTAAATGTGTCTTCTGGCAAACAGCCACATGGCGAGAATCAACAACACACACCTTCCACGTTCTGTGTGCGTGTCGCGTTAGGTCACGGCAGTTTCCTGCGGCGTCGCTATGACGACCAGCCACGCTCGCCTCACTCATGAGGCGGTGCTAAATCTGCAATGAAAAATGGAGGACGGGGCACCGCAGCCGAGCCGAGCTGGTACTAGCAGTGGGTAAGCGCCATAAGTATCAAATTATCCCCAGCCGTTATCCTTATTAATGATGGCCAAACTCATTAAACATAAGACCCACGTTGCAATAAAAACATGAATATTCAATCTTAGCTCACGGTCTGCAGCAACAAATGAAATTTCTTTAGCATATGATTTTGTTACGCTTGTTGTGTATTAGAACATTTTTTCTGTGGAATGGGCAGTAGAAACACCCAGTCAGTGTTTGGACAGGAGCCTACCCCCCCCCCGTCTCCTGCCAGGTCACTGGAGGTGAAACAGGAGTTTTTCTTGTCCCACCTCACTGACCTCTCGTCTCTTAAGAAAACTCCAGTCACGACTCCAGGATTAAAATTCTTGGTAAATTTAGCCAAACCTAGCCACAGGTTCCTGTGCTCTTGTTTTTTTTCAGGCCGTATCAAAAGAACATCACCTTATTTCTTGCCAGCTGGATGGAATAACCTTTCTCCGCCGCTGAGCTGCCTCAGAGAGGACCTGGAAGTTTGAGGTGGTTCGTAAAGCAAAGCACCCCTTATTTTCAGGGCTCTTGGGTCCCTCTGTGATGACATCATCGGTGTAGTTGTGCACTAATTGAGGTTTAATGCTAGAGTAGAGAGAGCAGGGCTGTAATTTTCCCGCCCCGGCCTGGAATAGAGACGACAGCTTTTCATGTGGTCCGGGCTAATTTAGGTTGCAGTGCTGCAGCTGTGGGACACCTCACACTTTTGTCCTTCTCATTCTGCCTAGAGATGGAAAAAAAAAAATATGGACCTTGTTTATAAAATAATGTAAAGGCTTTTGGCCATGCCCAGATTAAGACATCCAGTAGAACTGATAGAATGAAGCATAAGTCAATAAACTGTTGCTAAGACATTAGAAGAGTTTTTTTTACTACAAAACACTGACATGGAAATTGGACTTTAAAAAGGTTTTGGTAATATTCTTTCCAGTGCCTGTTGCAAAACCACCAATGTTCTTAAGTAAGCCGCAAAGAAATAAATCTATCCCAACCACCTCTGCCTAAAAACTGCACTCATTCTGAATGTAAAGCAACACAATGGGGTTTACATAGGCCTATGTAGATGGAGGAGGAGGAGGAGCATGAGGAACACGCAGCTGCAATATGCAGAATGGCATTCTGTATGTCATTATGATTGTATGTCCACAGAGCCTGGGCGTAATGACATTCATCCTCCCATCAGGGCAAACAAACATGCATGCACGCACACCGACACAAACACAGAGCTGTACCTGCTCTTTATCCCATGCGCCATATCAGGGCCGGTGTAAACATCAGGCCGTTTGAAGTGGAAAGCCGTAATCACAAGTGTAATCATTGACATTGCTGGGTGGTTACTGGACTGAGAGAGGAGGGGCAAGAGAGGCTGGGGATACCATCAAGGCCTGCAGAGACACCTGGTAGCAGTAGGAGACCAGACAAGCCTTTCAGAAGACTAAAAGACTGTTTAACCGTTACGTTCTGTCTCTAGGGATGAACTAGAACAGAATATTAAGGTAGGGCTGGGCGATATGGAGAAAATCAAATATCACAATATTTTTGACCAAATACCTCTAACGATATTGCGGCGATATGTAGGGTTGACTATTGGTGCTTTGACAAAATATTTACACAATGAGATTTGTGATAAATAATCATCAGGAATGTGGATAGAATGCCTAAGTGAGTAAAGGCAAATAATAGAACAGCTAGAACAGTCTGAACTTTACTGTAATGTACCCTGTAAAACCAGGAAAAGACAACACTTTTACGATATATTTTATAATATATACGATTATTACGTCATATTACGATATCCAAAATCTATTCAGACGATATCTAGATATCTCATATCCCGATATCGATTTATATTGATATATTGCCTAGTGTGTGTGTGTGTGTGTGTGTGTGTATATGTATGTATGTATATATATATATACACACATATTTTTTTTAGGGCTGTCAGCATTAACGCGTTAATCGCGATGCGATTAAGGGTCGAGCATAATGCGTTAATTTTTTTTAATCGCATGCCGCCATTTATTAATTTATTTTCACTTCACTCAGCTTTGCGTCATGCCTAACAGGACACTATTTTGCCGTACTTCCTTGTAACACATCCTGCTGCTGCAGGAATAGCAACGCGGATTTCGGTGCCTCATTCTGGCATAGACAGTATATAAGAATGGACCAACAGATCCCGTGTCTCTGGACGGAGACCAGTGAAGGACATTAGAAGCTCTTTCCCGGTGATGGCTGAGCGTTACTGAGCAGCCTCCAACTGAGCTTGAAGACGTAGATGTGACGTGAGCAACCTGTCTGAAAGTTGGAAGTCTTCTGGTAGCTGTGCCAAGAGAAATCTCAATCATTCCCAATCTAGCAGAGACGGAGAGCGTAGGTATATGTAAGGAGATAACATAGACACAGGCTAATTATTGATCACTAAAATGATAGTTAACATTAGTAATTACACTTAAACAGCTAATGGAAGTCCAAACTGCCTGAGAGCTTCTCCTGTACTATACGGTAACTCCTCTACTATGAGACAGGAAGTCTCGTGGTTATGACCCAATCGTTAGCCTATTGTTATAAAAACGTCTGCTACGGAGCCATAACGTGAGCTACAAGGTAATGGAGCCTTTTATACATTGTCGTGTTTCTTTAGAAATAAACAACGGACAAATAGTCTTTAAACGCTTCAGATGTAAAGGTATTCTCTGTCAAAGTGACGTCAGAATGAATGGCAGTCAATGGGATGCTAACGTCGGGTGATCGCTTTGTAGCATCAAAATGGCGCCATAGGAGGTTCGAGCTCTGAAGCGAAGCTTACCCCCTTGCATTCTGGTGCCACTGATATGTCTGCTCTTCTCTCTGATGCTCTGAAACAGACGTTACAGGCAACAGAAACATCGCTGCACGTGACGCTAGACACTACACTCGACAGCAGCTAATGTTAGCCTACTGCTAGCTAGTTAACACTATACTCGACAGCAGCTAACGTTATCCTACGGCTAGCTTGTTAACACTATACTCAACAGCAGCTAACGTTAGCCTACCGCTAGCTAGTAGCTGGATTAAACACGGTTAAATGCTGACAGCTAACACTAAACGGTGTAAAGTGTGACTGTGTTTTACTGTAGAGGATTCAACACCGGGATGTAACAATCTGCAGCTGCCGTCGGAGAAACAACACAGACGGTGCATTCAATGAAATGGTAATTTACAGGCTTGTGGTGCATTCAAAGTTATTGTTGTTGTTGTTAAATTCAAATGTGTGACTAGATTAAATATATAATAAACAAATACTAATCTTAAAGTCAAGTTCATAAAGTCACTTTCTTTGCATTCATTTGATTCCCAATCAAGATCCTCTGGTAAGAATGGCTTTCCATTGTTAATATGGACTTCCATCCATCCATCCATCTTCATCCGCTTATCCGGGGTCGGGTCGCGGGGGTAGCAGCTCCAGCAGGGGACCCCAAACTTCCCTTTCCCGGGCCACATTAACCAGCTCCGACTGGGGGATCCCGAGGCGTTCCCAGGCCAGGTTAGAGATATAATCCCTCCACCTAGTCCTGGGTCTCCCCCGAGGCCTCCTCCCAGCTGGACGTGCCTGGAACACCTCCCTAGGGAGGCGCCCAGGGGGCATCCTTACCAGATGCCCGAACCACCTCAACTGGCTCCTTTCGACGCAAAGGAGCAGCGGCTCTACTCCGAGCTCCTCACGGATAACTGAGCTTCTCACCCTATCTCTAAGGGAGACGCCAGCTACCCTCCTGAGGAAACCCATTTCGGCCGCTTGTACCCTGGATCTTGTTCTTTCGGTCATGACCCAGCCTTCATGACCATAGGTGAGGGTAGGAACAAAAACTGACCGGTAGATTGAGAGCTTTGCCTCTCTTTTCGTCACAACGGTGCGATAAATTGAATTTAATACCGCACCTGCTGTGCCGATTCTCCGACCAATCTCCCGCTCCATTGTCCCCTCACTCGCGAACAAGACCCCAAGGTACTTGAACTCCTTCACTTGGGGTAAGGACTCATTCCCTACCTGGAGAAGGCACTCCATCGGTTTCCTGCTGAGAACCATGGCCTCCGATTTAGAGGTGCTGATCCTCATCCCAGCCGCTTCACACTCGGCTGCGAACCGATCCAGTGAGTGCTGAAGGTCACAGGCCGATGATGCCATCAGGACCACATCATCTGCAAAAAGCAGCGACGAGATCCCCAGCCCACCGAACTGCAACCCCTCTCCACCCCCGACTACGCCGATATCCTGTCCATAAATACTACAAACAGGATTGGTGACAAAGCTTAGCCCTGGCGGAGGCCAACTCACCTGAAACGAGTCCGACTTACTGCCGAGAACCCGGACACAGCTCTCGCTTTGGTCGTACAGAGATTGGATGGCCCTGAGAAGGGACCCCCTCAGCCCGCACTCCCGCAGCACCTCCCACAGTATCTCCCGGGGCACCCGGTCATACGCCTTCTCCAGATCCACAAAACACATGTAGACTGGTTGGGCATACTCCCAGGCTCCCTCCAGGATCCTTGCGAGAGTAAAGATCTGGTCCGTTGTTCCACGACCAGGACGGAATCCGCATTGTTCCTCTTCAACCTGAGATTCGACTATCGACCGAACCCTCCTTTCCAGCACCTTGGAGTAGACTTTACCGGGAGGCTGAGAAGTGTGATACCCCTGTAATTGGCACACACCCTCTGGTCCCCCTTTTTAAAAAGGGGAACCACCACCCCGGTCTGCCACTCCTTAGGCACCGTCCCAGACTTCCACGCAATGTTGAAGAGGCGTGTCAACCAAGACAACCCCTCCACACCCAGAGCTTTAAGCATTTCTGGACGGATCTCATCAATTCCTGGGGCTTTGCCACTGTGGAGTTGTTTAACTACCTCAGCAACCTCCACCAGGGAAATTGATGCCAATCCCCCCTCATCCTCCAGCTCTGCCTCTACCATAGAGGGCGATAGTCGGATTTAGGAGTTCCTCAAAGTGCTCCTTCCACCGCCCTATTACCTCCTCAGTTGAGGCTAACAGCGTCCCATCCTTACTGTACACAGCTTGGATGGTTCCCCGCTTCCCCCTCCTGAGGTGGCGAACGGTTTTCCAGAAGTACCTTGGTGCCGACCGAAAGTCCTTCTCCATGTCTTCTCCGAACTTCTCCCACACACGCTGCTTTGCCTCTTTCACGGCAGAGGCTGCAGCCCTTCGGGCCCTTCGGTACCTTGCAACTGCCTCCGGAGTCGTCTGGGATAACATATCCCGGAAAGACTCCTTCTTCAGTCGGACGGCTTCCCTGACCACCGGTGTCCACCACGGTGTTCGTGTGTTACCGCCCCTTGAGGCACCTAAGACCCTAAGACCACAGCTCCTCACCGCAGCTTCAGCAATGGAAACTTTGAACATTGTCCACTCGGGTTCAATGCCCCCAGCCTCCACAGGGATGCACGAAAAGCTCCGCCGGAGGTGTGAGCTGAAAGTCTGTCGGACAGGGGCCTCCTCCAGACGTTCCCAATTTACCCCGCACTACCCGCTTTGGGCTTACCAGGTCTGTCCAGTCTTCCCCCACCCTCTGACCCAACTCACCACCAGATGGTGATCGGTTGACAGCTCCGCCCCTCTCTTCACCCGAGTGTCCAAAACATACGGCCTCAGATCAGATGAAACGATTATAAAATCGATCATTGACCTTTGGCCTAGGGTGCTCTGGTACCAAGTACACTTATGAGCATCCCTATGTTCGAACATGGTGTTCGTTATAGACAATCCATGACTAGCACAGAAGTCCAACAACAAACAACCACTCTGGTTTAGTTCAGGGAGGCCGTTCCTCCCAATCACGCCTCTCCATGTGTCTCCATCATTACCCACGTGCGCGTTGAAGTCCCCCAGCAGAACTATGGAGTCCCCCGAATGGAGCCCGATGCAGGACTCCACTCAAGGTCTCCAAGAAGGCCGAATACTCCGAACTCTTGTTCGGTGCATATGCACAAACAGTCAGAGTTTTCCCCCCCACAACCCGCAGGCGTAGGGAGGCGACCCTCTCGTCCACCGGGTTAAACTCCAACGTAGCGGCGCTCAGCCGGGGGCTTGTGATAGGATTTTTGAACCATTCTTTGTCTGGCCCCTCACCTGAGACCACTTTGCCTTGGGAGACCCTACCAGGAGCACAAAGCTCCAGACAACACAGCCCTCAGGTTCATAGGGACACACAAACCTCTCCACCACGATAAGGTGATGGTTCCCGGAGAAGAATATGGACTTATAATAGTATAATAATAGAATTTTAATCATGTGATAAAACATGCGATTAATCGCGATTAACTATAGAAATTCAACGATTAATCGTTTAAGAAAATTTAATCATTTGACAGCCCTAATTTTTTTTTTTTTAAAGATTCTTTTGGGGCATTTTCGGCCTTTATTTGACAGGACAGCTGAAGACATGAAAGGAGAGGGGGGGGGAAATGACATGCAGCAAAGGGACGCAGGTCGGAGTTGAACCCGGGCCCGCTGCGTCGAGGAGTAAACCTCTATATGTACTTCTACCAACTGATCTATCCGTGCGCCCACCCAGCCCGATATTAAGGTGTTAATAAACTGTCAAATGAATTGAACTTCACTTTGTGGGAGGACGAAAGAGGCGCGCAGTCTTTTAGCGTTCTTGGCCTGTAAATTGAGAATTTGCAGTGATGCATACTTAAGTACAATTTTGAGGTACTTGTACTTGAATATTTCAGTTTCATGCTCCGTTATACTTCTACTCCACTACATCTTAGAGGGAAATATTGTTTCGACAACTTTAGTTATTACACCTTCAGATTATTAATACAATCCACTAATAAATGATGATGCATTATTATAAATTAAGCTACCCAACAGTACATAAAGTAATTAAAATTAGCTCCACCTTTACCAGCTGCAACATTATAAGTGATGAACATAATGCATCAATAATTATAATCCAATGATACATTTTATTCGGAAATAGGTCATTCTGCATAATGAGTACTTTGCTAATATTTTTGGGACTTTTTAAGACAGCAGTGTTTCCACTATAACTGTACAAGCCTGGTAGCCCTCCACTGGCCAACGGGAACCATTGCCAGGCCAGAAAAAAATGTTTTAATGCCAAAAATAACGCCAAATATCCATTGTGTTGTCCTACATTCATTCAGTGACACACTGCCTTGAGTCCATGAACGAGGCAACTGTCTGTGGTTAGTTCACAGCAGGACAGTCGAGTGTGTTATCTAAACTTGCCCTGATTGTTCTCTGTGGAGTTTGCTGGACGTGATGTAATGAAGTGTTTTATGTGGAGTGAGCACTGCGCCGGACCCCGGCCCGTCCGCCACTTTTAGGAGAAAGTAAGTAAAATATTGGAGTGCTCTGTCCACCACTGAGAGTTTAGTTTGAAAGCAGGTTCCATTAGACACTGACACACACGTGTCATGACATATACCGTAGTAAGATGCTAAATTGAATTACATTTTGAAAATAACAAAGTACATGGTATTGGTAGTAGAGGTATTTGTGTTTTCGTCATTTAAACCACAGAATTGTCTAATGTGCGAACTCTTGGAGCTAAGCCCAATATCATCCGCTGAGTAATGTGGCGAAACAGTGCACAGTGGCACATGTATAAACTCAAACAGAAGCTGTTTGGCAGCAGGATGCTGTGCTCAGCCCTCATATGGAGAAGTTTGTCAGTGAAAATGAAAGTAAGCAGTAGATGTCACTGTACATTGTGTATCACTGCCTCTGTAATGTACAGTGGCCTCGGGGTGTGATTTGGAAATGAGAGAGCGTTTTGTGATTAACTCTCAGCACGTGCACACACACACACACACACACACACACACACACACACACACACACTGATCCCATTGTATCAGGTCTAGCTGGCCTCTGTCTGGGCCAAAGCCTGTTAACTCCAATTCAGAGCATAGCTCTGTCAGAGTTGACATAACAACCTCCCGCTCTGGGGCTGAACACTGGAGTGAGTGAGTGAGTGAGATATGTCTGTCTGTCTGTCCTGGGACTATCTGCAAATGAACCATTGAAATTCCCACTCAGATTCAGCTGTGTTTTGATCATTTGCTTGGTGTTTGGACATTTTGCTATCAGTCTAGCCCTGGACTTTTAGATTTAAATAAAAGATTCTGATATCACGTCATGTCACATTGTCAACATGGTACGTGGATACATGAAGAAGAACATAGGCTAGTGGGTTATATGTCTAATGCTTTTTGAAAACTTAAGGCTTTCTTCTTCATAAAACGTGTCGGACATCATCACATTTTTGTATACATTTTTATTCATTTACTTTAGTAAGCTACAGGACAGCGTCTTTCAAAACATGACCTGCGTGAAAGAGAAGGGGAAAAAATGTAATGCGTATCTGTCCCCAGCACATTTCAAACCAAACTGACGCCCATGCCCCTCATACCTCAAATGAATTACATTTTACTTTGAAGCTTAGTACTTAAGCATCACCGGTTTTCAAGTATTAGTAATTAAGTCTTATTTCAATGCAGTTTGGTTTCTGACTTTGCAGGGTTTAACATACAGGAGTTGAAAATAATACAGTTGCCCTCAATGTGATTTTAAATATTTAAATAGAAGTTGTGTGCATAACTTAAGAATAATTGTAATTATTATACACCCTAATTGACCTTGAATACATTGTTTGTTGTTGTGCCATGAATACTATAGATAGATAGATGAATGAATACAGTTAGCCTACATCTGGGGAGCATGGAATACCGAGTGATGTCGTTATGACATTTAGGCTAAACAAACGTTAGGTGTTCTTTGCATTTGTACTCAAGGTTAATATCCAGAACAGTTAGTTCCTTCACAATAAGCATTTTTCTATGTGTTCCCATCCCAGCTCATTAGAATCAGCTTGTTCAGAGTGGATGACTTGCTGTGTTGTCTGATTTGAGTTCAGGCAGCTCCCGCATTCCAGCGTGGCGTGTTCTGGAGACTCGCGTTTCTCAATAATTTATCCAGACAACTAGAATGATTATTCTATGAATATGCACTAAAAATTCCTTTCTTGTGCTCTTTCTCTCTAAGTTTGTGCATGCCAGTGTGTGCTGAAATGTGTGTGCATGTGAGCAAAAGTGTTGCTGTGCGTATGCAGCTCTTTTCGGCCTGAAACAAAGGAGGTGTCAGAGTGAATTAGGCCCCCTACGACTGAACGCCCAGAGAGCTTAGAGATGCACCACAGGTTCTGCTGAGTCGCACATGAGCCCCGGTGTCTGCCTCTTCCCCTCCACTCCCCCCCCCCTTTGCCCCCCTGCACTCGCCCCCTCTCCACTCCTGAGTTGCTCTAACAAGGTTGTTGGAAGAGGATAAGGCGTGTTAAATGAATAATTTACACAGAAGAGCGCTCCTTATTTATTTAATACGGCTGGATCTGACTGAATGGGCAGCCTGCGTCCCCAACTGCCAAGACACCGGCTAAACGAGCACTCGCTCGGCTTAATGGAGGGCCAAAGCGACAGGCATTTAGAGAGAGCGAGGGGGTGCATCAGAGACGTTGTAGAGTGTGTGTGTGTGTGTGTGTGTGTGTGTGTGTGTGTGTGCGTGCGTGAAACAGGCCTTGTGAAACTAGTATGTGAATATCTTGTCACTGCTGTATGTACTTTGTCTTCGCACCATATTTTTTTAGTTTTTTTAAATGCTTCCAGGAATTTACTGAACACTGCTCCACTCTGACGAATGCATGGAAAACACATTTTATAGACGCCATATTTTTTGGTGCTAGTTTATGGAGCCCCAAATTGGTCAATACTGAATTGACTTTTAATCATATTTAAATTATTAATGATAATTATGTCATTAACTATATTTATACATAAAGTTAAATATATTGAAAAACCAATAAATTATGACATAATTTGATAAATTATTAAAATATATATATATTGTTATGAAACTTAATTCATTATTTTATCACAATGTCTAATGTTCCTTTTCATTTCAAATTGTCCCTTTTTTATAATAGTATTTTTCACGATGATGTTCTTATGTCATATGTCACTTTTCATGATAGTGGAGTTGTCACCAGTATCCCCCCTTTGGCTAGTTGTTGCTGTAGCTAACAGGAGCTAACTAGCTACATTTGGTAACGGAGGCTAAAAGGTGAGGGGGCAGGCATTGGTGACAACTCCACTGATATGAAAAGGGACTTTTGAAAAGGAATGTTTTGAAATGAACATGTCTATAATGAAATACAAATTAGTATATCATGTTTCATAATAATTACTTTAGTTTCTAGATTAGTTTTTTTTTTTTGATTTTGTGTTTTGACTTTTATTATTTATTTCATCCTGTCTTGTTTATTTATTGAACACGTTAGGGCTCCATACTAATGGCATAGCAAACGTGTGATTGCTGTGGGTTTTCTCTATTTTGTACACTTTATGTTAAAGGTTTGTGTTTGATGTCTTTACAGGGGGAGTGTGGAGAGGGGGGACAGGACCACAACCCGGGCACCGCCCAGAAAGAGGAGGAGGAGGAGGAGCGAGGGAGCAGCCAAGGAGGAAGGATCATCCAATCGGTAAATACTTTTTGGATGGACATCAGTTGTTTTTTCAGATGCAATAAGGCACATTTTAACACTGTTTTCCATCATTATGTTTGCACAATTTAAAGGATTGCGACACAGTGGGAGTCATGGGAGTCAAGTTAGTTTGTTTGTTGAAACAAACACAAGATGGGTGAGTGTCAGTGTTGTTCAATAATTAAGCATCAGCCCTTGTGTTCTAGCACTACAGAGAGGAAATAAGACCGCTTCAACCAGTCAGGTCATGATCAAAATCTTTGTCCTCCTCCTCCTCATAGTCCTCTTCTTTTTCCTCCTGTGGACAGAAGCTGCTCCGCTCAGCATGAGAGATACATCGCCACAGTTCCCCCGTGTGTGTGTGTGTGTGTGTGTGTGTGTGTGTGTGTGTCTCGCTCACTCTCTCCCAGGAGAATGAAATCCCACAGCTCACACTGACCTCATTATAAAAATAGCTCATCTATCCAGCCATCACATTTCCCTCCATTTCCCCTCTCCTCCGCAATCTCTTAGATATCTATCGTGATCCTCTCCACCTTCCACTCACCCCTCTCCGTCTCCCCATCAGTGTTTGTGCTGGATTTAACGTGAGATTAAAAGCTTACGCAAGACCTTGTAACGGCAAGGTCCCCCCCCCCCCTGCACCTGTCATTACCAATCTTGCCGTAATCTGGGATCATAAGATGTCTTTGAATCATGAAACATCTCTGAGTAACATTAAAGACGGTGTTTACATGATCTGTTAACGTTGTATTTTGCTGAGGCAGTCATCCCACCATTTTTCTCTGGGCTTCCTTTTTTTTACTCTCTTGTACCTGGCCCACCGCCTCTCCTCACCTCCCCTACCAGTGGAGTGATATCCCCCCTATCAGAGGGAACTGCGCTCACGTCTGGTTAATTTAACAGCATCAGTGATCATTATGGTCCAAGGCTGGCTTTGATCCTGCCAGACAGCATTTCCTATGGTTTTAATAACCCAACAAAGACACCTTAGCAGATGCTAAATTTATGGACTTAAGACAAAGACGGAGGCAGACAGACGTGAAGGATTCACCCAATCTTCAGGAATGAGAATTGCTTTGTAAGATTCTTTTTAAAAAAAACTCTTTTGAAGACTTTTTCTGCCTAAAAAAAAAAAAAAAAAAAAGGTGATTGAGCGTTCATGCTGTTTTTCAGTAAAGCCCTGTTTTACATTCACAGTTAAACACATAGCCACCCCTGGGAGCTATTTATACAAGCGCAGCACTGTTGGCCACTGAGCCACTCTACTGGAGCCGCTCGGGGTACTGAAGATCTGCAGAATTAATAATTAGAATACAAATGATTATAAATAACAAGTGTTCCACAGAGTTCAAAGTGTGCAACCAAAGTGATTAGGGGCGTGGGGGAGTGTGTGGAATATACCGTCACATTTGTTCATAATTCAGGGGCGTGGAATAACAAACGTCATTGATTTTTCACAGAACCTTTGTAATCTAGAGGACAGAAGTATTAGTGTGTGCAGTATTTTGGCATCTGATCAGCATTCACGGGTCTGTTAAACTTGTGTTTTATCTCTTACCTGAAGCATCACACCTCCACCAACGCAGCCCTGATTTCAGTCTGAAAGGCCACTAATCTTTTGAACAAGTTCCACTCAAGTTTCAAGTAACGCTTACCTTACACTAGAACAGTTTAAACAGACTTTGAAAAGACTAAAGTGTGACACCATCTCACATCTAAAGACAATCATCTCACATCTGACATCAAAGACTGTCCTAAATAATATGTGAAGACTGGGGATCTTGCAGGGTCACACATTGCAAGACTACAACTAGATTTGTTTTGAAACCAAGCTAGCTAGCTACCGTTAGCGTTAGCTGGTAACTTGAGGGAAAGTCTGCAGATGTTCTGTTCTGCCGTCCATGCAGATGTCTCCAGTACCCGGAGGTCTGTGTTTATCCACCAGTAAATCCCAGCTGGATGAAGCGCTTCAGAAGGGTTGAAAATCTGCAACTTTCACTCTTTAGCGTTTAGCTTAGCAACCATAAACAACACTGGCTCTAGCCAGTTTGCTGCTTCCTGTTTGGTGCTGGAGGGAGCGCACCCATTGGTTGTTGATAATGTTCAAGTGATTTCACTTTACAACCAAGACTTAAAACCTACGATAATGTCAAAGCGAGAAGCAGCGAGCTTGTGACCGGGAGGTCGTCGGTTCAATCCCCAGACCGACCAGATAAAATCTGGGTGGGGAAAGTGAAAGAGTAGCACTTGTCCCTCCCTCATTACCACCACTGAGGTGCCCTTGAGCAAGGCCCTTAACCCCAACGGCTCCAGTGGAGCTGCTCAGTGGCCAGGAGATCAGACTGTGGTTGAACCGGGCAGCTTCCAGGTATGAATGTGGAACTGTGTGAATGTGATCAGGGTGTTCCTGCAAAAGAAAGGCTGCCTCTCAGTGAACCTTCCCTGAATAAATAAAGGTTAATAAACACGTTTGATTTAGTCTGAACATCCAGATGGGAAAAAGACTGATCGGACTGAGTGTTATGACCACATTACACCAAACGATGGAGACGACGGGAGCGCGCCCCAACTCTAACAAGACTCTCAGGATTTCCTTCTGATAATGGAAATTAGTCTGTGACAGTGGAATCGCTTGAAAAGTCGTTTGGTGTAAAATCAGCATTATTTGAAACAAGTCCAAGTCAAGTCTTAACAAAGGAAGTGTCAAGTTGTTGAGGGCAACTTTAAAGGGGCTCTAAGCGATGTTGGGTGTATAAGTATTGTCAAACAAAACGGAGACTAGCTCGCCCCTCCCTCCTCCTCATCCCGTCCCCCCCCCCTCCTTTTTTCACACCAACCCCCACCCCCAAATCCTTCTGGTCAGTTATTGGCTGGAACACTGGTTGTTATGTTTGGTGGTGCAGGTTGGCACAGTTTGTTTTTGTTGCAGTTTGTGGAGCCTGGGCTGTCTACAGAGACCGCGTTTTTTTCTCACTATCTGCAGATGGAGAGGAGATGTTTGCTGGATGTGACAAAAATGTTGTAGCCTAAAAAACGCGTGACATCGCTTAGAGCTCCTTTAAGTCAAGTCAGAAGACGCAAAGTGCAAGTCAGCTGCAGGTCATTCACGTCTCTAAATGCTGACCATTAACATGACACGATTACTTTACTCCCCTATGCGACAGCACATACTGTAAACATAATGTCTCACCTTTTCAAATAAGTACATCTCAAATGTCTCACTTTATAAAATGCAGTCAAAATACAAGAAGGAACACCGTACCAAAGCCTCATAATGTTCTTAAAGATTCAGATAATGGGAGGTCCCAGGCAGTGTTGGGTGTAACACGTTAAAGTAACGGAACTACTTTTTCGGGTAAAAAATAGTGTAACGCGCTACTACTGAAAATTTGGTTTTCAATTCGGCGCATTGTTACTTTTCCCAGGGACAGATTTGACAGTGACGCTGCATCCTCAGCTGCGCGCTCACAAGCTCCACACGGGACGTGACAGAGGCTGGTAGCAGAGTAATCATGGCAAGTGAGAAGCAGACAACGCTAACTTTTGAGAGCGTTTTAAGCTTTGTGGCTTTTTGCTGGACGGTGCTCTGGGCCAGGCAGACACAAAGCTGACAACCTCACAGATGGATGCGGTGGAGATGGCCTCATACATACATGCAGCAGACCGCTGTGGACTTGTGTCGGTCGCACGGACACGCAAGGACTTCCAGAAAAGATGCTGCATGTGTCTGTGACAATGCACAGACCATCGTGGCTGCACGACCGGTACATGGACTGACACGGCTGATTCATAATGAATCAGCCGTCACTCTGTGAGGAGAGAATCCAGCCTGCAGTGGAGTTCAGACACTTCACTGATAGACCAGAGATTTATGGTCAAAGATAGTTTTGGTATAATCAACTTCAGTCTCTGCTAGAGATGCCTGCTTTTAAAAGTAACAAGTAAAGTAAAAAGTTACTTTCCATAGGGGGTAACTAAGTAAAGTAACAGATTACTTTTTTAAAGAGTAACGAGCAAACACTACTTTTTAAAAGTAACTTCCCCAACACTGGTCCCAGGTTACAGATGAATTTCTTGCAGTGAAAAAGAGCTACAAGTTTTTAGTCCTCGTATGTTTAAACTTCAGTCTGACTTCACAGTCTCACAGACATAGTAGCGCAATGTAATGATTTTTTTTTTTTTTGTGAAGCTAATACCAAGGTGTAAGTGATTTCACAGCAGCCAGCTGCCTGTCTGATTCATTTCTATTTTAGCTTTGACAGTGTAGAGTTTAGGGCTGCAGTTATTTACATTGTCGATGAATCCGTTAGTTGTTCGTTCATCATCCATTAGATGGTCTATAGAATGCCAGAAACTGGTGAAAAAATGTTAATCAGTGTTGTCCACAACTCAAAGATATTCAATTTACTGTCGCAGAGATGTGAAGAAACTAGAAAATATTCACATTTAACAAGCTGGGATCCAAGAATTCCTGACTCAAACCGATTAATCGATTATCAAAATAGTTGGCGATTCATTTAATAGTTGACCACAAATCGATTCATTTATTCATCTTTGCAGATCTACATTTGTAGAAGGGTTACAACAAGTTACCACAAAGTGGAAGCATACTTGTTTGTGTTCACCTCTCTTTTGTAACATTACCTTCTCACCTGCATATCCAGCAGCTTATTCCCCCCAGGCAGGCCAGCTTATGATAAATAAGAACAAGCTGCCTCACATTGACCTGCTTTTAGAAGCTCGGGCTCACCTCAACAGGAGAAGAAACTTGGATCATCTGCATATTCCTTTGATCTCGCACCGGTTCTCGAGGAGCAGCCGTCATTAAGGAAGTTTGCGCGGCGTTTCCCCTCTTCCTCTCATTGTGGCTGAAGCGCCACCACGTGCCCCCTTCTCTGCTAGTGCCCTTCACTCCATCACAAGCCCCTTCCAAATCCTCTACCCTACGCCCTTCGCTTCAAAGCGGGTTCTGGGTTGAAAGCCAAAACCCCTCTTGCCTGTCCTTCACCGCTATGCTGACGTGTTTGTGTTGTGTTGCCCTTGGGGTGGGTTACCCCCACCCCCTCCATCTCATCTCTTCTCCTCCCCACCTTGCTGTTTATCTGTCTCTGGGCTCATCACGTCCCTGAACCTGCTCTAATTAGCATCCCACACAACACTGTTTATTTACTCAGGTACCGACAGAAAGGGGAGGGAGGTGAGAATGAAAGCGAGAGTCGGGGGGGGGGAGAGAGAGACAGAGAGAGAGAGAGAGAGAGATGATTCAGAGAATCAAAGAGCTTTGAGACTCTCTCATAGCGGATGTAGGGGGTAATGATAGTTGGAAAGACACGGTGCAGAAAGTGAGAGATGGAGAACTTTCCCGCCTCTCCACGCCTCCTCTCTGCCTTTTCCAGCGTTTCATCTGAGATGCAGAGTGCCTAAAATTAGCAAGCTGGCAGCTTCCTCCCTTCCTTCCTTCCTTCCTTCCTTCTTTCCAGGGCCCCCATTAAAGTTCCCCCATTGCGTTGAGTGATCATTAAGGTGGGACCGGGAACGCAGGTGTTTTCTTAGTGTCCCAGTCGAGGGCTGCAGTGGCTTCCCTTTTCCTTGGCAGGGCCAACATGAACAAAAATCCTTTGCAATCCACATCTGGGGAGTGTTTGTGTGTCTGAACAGGTTTTCTGTTTGTGAGTATATGTGTATCAGAGTGTTACAGATAAATGAAGGACGAAGGGAAAGGACAGGAGGACGGAGCTGGATTAGGGCTGGGCGATATGGAGAAATCAAATATCACAATATTTTTGACCAAATACCTCGATATCGATACCGCAGCAATGTTGTAGTGTTGACTATTGGTGCTTTCACAAAATATTTACACAATGAGATTTTTGATAAATAATAATCAGTGATGTGGATATAATGACTAAGTGGGTAAAGGCAAATAATAGAACAGTTACAGCAGTCTGGTAAGTTCAGAAGATGACATCACTTTACTGTAATGCAGCCTTTAAAACCAGGAAAAGACTACACTTATGCCATATCACGATATTACGATATCCAAAATCTAAGACGATATCTAGTCTCATATCACGATATCGATATAATATTGATATATTGCCCAGCTCTAAGCTGGATAGATGGACAGTTCCTGTTGTTTGCCTCTGCAGGCAGTGGAAAGGAGTATACATTATTTATTCATCCTCAGCAGACAGGGGTGAGTGGTCTGATCACTGTTCCTTTTTGCCCTCATCTTTTTATCTATATATATATATATATATATAAGGGGTGGGCGATATATTGATTATATTTGATTTATCGTGGCTTGTTCTACGCGGGATGTAGTAAATGACTATACTGCGAACATCGAGTATGCATTTTCGTATAATTTTTTTAAGCTGCGGGCAAGCGACTCACTTTGGGGTTACATTTTTCTCGCTCTCTCCCTCTTACAGACGGACACAACAATGGACCATTCTGTGAGTAGCCCCTCCTGTCCGTGGGAGGAAGGATTTTTGTTGTCTTTCCCCCGCAGAGAAAGTGGCTTTCCTAGCAATTCCCTAGTCTATGTTCCTAATACAATGCTGTCAATCTTGGAGACCGAAACCTTCAAATAAGTTATTAACAAGCATGCAAGGATCCTAGATAATAAGGATATCTATAGAATACAGCTAGGTTGTCGAGGTCAGCAGGCTGTCCATTGCTGGTAGCGCGCACTGACTTCCAAATAAAAGAAGGGACTTCAAAACAAAAGCCTTGCCTTGAACAAGATAGGCAATTTCACATTCATTCAAAAGGTCAGTCCGTCAATACTAAATAAATGAATAAAATTAATGATATTTAAAAAACAACAGCTTTAGGTCTACTGCATGTTGCGCTCGTCTACTCATTCGTGCACACACCACCCCAAACCTCCACAATACGTAAGTGCGTTCCTCCAGATTTGAAACATTGTGGTCTTGTATAATTATTATTTAGGGATATGCTTCTCAGGCTACTACTACACTACGTTTTGGTTTAAAAAAAAAAAAAGTATCTTTTTCATGCTTCGTGTCCCTACTTCTCACGTTTCTGAGCTCCTACAACTTTAACATTTGGAAACATTGCTGCCCCCGTTCTGGTTTGAAAACTCCGGGGTTGCTTTGTAGTCTGGACGGGCAGAAACGGAGACCTTTGGAAACGACGACACACGTCATTCAGCCTTATCAGTTAGGTAGCTTATATACCTTTCAGTAACAGTTCCACCTCGTCCTCGGTCCAAGCCAATAAATCCCTGCTCTTACTTTTCACCATTGTTTTTCCTTTCTCCAAAGTATTTACTGTATTTTCAACTTATACATCCATGATTTTCCTGTTTACACCAGCACGCACATGCCCAGTGTGTGTAAATGGTCATGTGATGGGCGGAGGTTAGTTCTGCTTTGGAGGTAAAACTCTTGTATGGCCGTTTTTGTGTCAAAACGCCGCCTAAAAATGAAAACCTAGCAGTGTAGCTGTAGCTTCAGAGGGTGACTAGTTGGTCCAAGTAAAGACACTGTTAACTGTGTACTTTTGTATCAGCACACCATGGCAAATAGTTTGTTTCCTTTTCTACCTCACATCCTACAGCACATCTGATTGAGTTTTTTTATCAACCACAAGGACCCCCTGTACTGGATGTCATACATTCACCAGTTTCCCCTTTTTCACGTGTGTTATCTTACTCTGTAGCAATCTTACCAGCATATCATCACTTCCTGCTTTGTTCCTGTTGGTCACTCAGCAAAATACACTTGCACTTCCTGACATCAGTGACGCTGCACATTTCTGAAACGACATATTTGACTCTGCCAGTGCTTTTTTTTCACAGACTAGACTTCCGCTGAGTAGCATTTTAAGTTGCCCATTCTCACATGCGGTCACACTGAATGATGGCCCTCTGCTGTTCACAACCAAACAACTTACCCACCATGAATGGTCTGGGATAGTAAAATCTTGACCGAAATAATCCCTTATGAGGTTTTAATTGTGGGAATTTCAGTGATTGATGTTTCTCTCTCTTACACATTCCCAAGCAGCATCAGTTGTCACCTCCCTACACTGATGGCCCTCATTCCTCTCCTCCATTATTTTTTTCTCCTGCAGCTCCTCTCTATTTCTCCACCACTCTTCAGTGCTGTTTGACCTATTCAGAAGGGTCCAAATGTCACGGCAGAGGGAAAGGTCAGGTAAAGGTTTAGTGTTGAGCATGGCTAACACAGTGCTGGCTGCCTGAGGGTGGAGCACGGTAACACTCGAGACCTTGAACACACGCGTCCGCATGCCCTCGAACACACTGCTGTCACCTCCGCTCCACGTCGCCGCCACTCAGCTCGGAGCCGGCAGCCGTGTGTGTGTGTGTGTGTGTGTGTGTGTGTGTGTGTGTGTCTCTTCTGCTCATTTGGTTCATCTGTGAGCATGGATGATTGAAGACATTACAACTTCCCGGGGATGACACATGGGCTTGTTGGACATCGGGTCAAAGGTCATTGGTTGTCAGGGGTTTACAGCATCCTGCCTTCAAAAGGCAGTGCCTCGTTTTTTTATTGAGGTTCCAGCTTGTCTGTAATCAACACTCGACTCAACAGAGAGATGTTTTTTTGCCATACCTAAAGAAAATGATTCGTGAATACAGTTTTATTTCTAAGTCAATGAAAGCAAAGCATCCAGAGTCTTAGTTAAGGGCATTCTCTGAGAGGAACGGCAGGTTAGCAGTGGGATTTCTATATCGATGAATCTACATCCACATGCAGGGCAGAGCAGCGGGATCCTAATTGGAATGGATTTCTCAGTTGCATTGATTTGCTCAGGTGACAGTGGATGACATACGGGTGTGTGTGTGTGTGTGTGTGTGTGTGTGTGTGTGTGTGCGTTTGCCATGAATACCATAAGATGCTGTTCCCTTTTGCAACACCTTTCACTGTTGGTTGTCTGGTGAAAAGGGGAAAGGAGCACCTTGGTGCTACCAAATCGCAAGGTGTGTCTGTGTGTGTGTCTGTGTGTGTGTGTGTGTGTGTGGGGTGCCCTCTCATTTAGCAGAGCTCTAGGATGAAACAGGGACCTCTGCAAACACTGATTTGATTTTCCCCATGACCGCCTTCGCTTCACAACCTACGTCCCCTGCGCACACGCACACACACACACACGTACACCTCAGGCTGAGGAGCAAAGATGAGCAGTTAGCATGCGTGCAGGAAGAAGCAATCGAGCACCGATAACACTAGGGTTCACTCAGGAGGAAAAAACAAATAGAATGATTTAATTTTCTTCATTTGGACTGCAAGATTCACAGAATATACGTGTGTGTGTGTACGTGTGTGAGTGTGTGTGAGTGAGAGAGACAGAGGGAGGAAAGGTTGGTGAAAAAGGCCGCTGGACATGGCTTCTCACAGCCGGCTGGCCCCGGCCCCCTGTGATCTGCCCTCTTATCTAGCCCAGATCCTGGCCTTTCATCTGGGCTAAAACCTGGGGGAGCTTGGCCTCTGCTGGGTTTTTAGCCCACACACACACCGACTTCATTCCAGACCCCCTCCATCTCCGGGCTCTATCTTCGAGTCCCAGATGAGCATTGCTCTCACCTACAAGGGAGATAACAAACCTCACACTACTCTGCTCCCTGCTCTGCTTTTCTCAAAACACTTCACATTTGATTTTTTTAAAACTCCCCACAAGAGAAACTACTTCCCTTTCCCTATTGTGGGAGCAAAATGCAGGACTCTGCAGTTTAAACAGTAGTTGGCCCAAAGCGAGACAAAACAGAATCAGAGAATGCATCAGGGATGCTACCAAAACACTGCACTCTCCGTGTTTTGACATTTCACAGAGCAGTGCTTTCACCTCTCACTAAATTGCATTACTGGCTAACAATAGGCGGGTTGTTTTAGCTGCTCAGCCCATCGGTCTTGGCTGGACCACCTCTGCATGTGACCCAGGTCCAGGTTTGAGGGTGTGAGCTGAAGTGTGTGTGTGTGTGTGTGTGTGTGTGTACATGGCAGTTCACTTCATACCATTTCATTCCATTCCAGGTGGATGCCTGGCCCGTCCCCACACTGCCCTTCTGCTCAACCCTGACCTGTTTCCAGCATAAACAGCAGATCCTCACCTCTCACCCCTCCGGCTTTACCTGATAATCTGTCTCTGTGGATCACCCCCACCCTTTATTTCTTCTCTTTCTCCCTTAGTCTCACATTCTCTCCAGGAGCCAGGTTTTTGCATCACCCTAGCTCTGACCTCTGACCCCAGTCAGATTAGAGTGGTTGGCGTTTCAAATCCAGCGGCAGATTGAGTAGCGTCTGTGACCTCCGTGCGCATTTCTCCCCCTCCCCTGCTGTGTTATACCCTTTTGAATCAAGACGGGGCCCCGTCAGATCTCAAGACCAATTAAATAGACAAAAGTTTGCGGTGGAGGGCATTTTCAGGCACTGAAACAGTACCTTGGTAAATGGGCTAATGCTGGTTTGAATGAATGTAAAAGGTTTTATAGTCATCTAAATGCTTCAGTATGTATTTCAAATGTCAGAGAAGCTCTTATCACGACTAAATGTACTGATAAAATTAGATTCACCATTTTTTCAGAATCTCTTCAAACATCTCCTGTAATTCGGCAAACACATAATCCACCAAAGAGCACTCCCCAGACACCGATGTTTCTCGTTGACATGAAATGGAAAAGCAGTCCGAGAGAATGAAAATGATATTCTCAAACACAACTTATACACTCAGCATAGCACTTTCTACAGTTACTGTGGTGTCTTCCTGATTTGGTGGTGTGATTTGAGAAACGGTCACTTTCAAATCCATGACCTATTATGACTATACATCGCTCGTCGTCTGTGTGACGACCCATCAAAATCTCTCTAATCATCCTTCACTCTCCTGTCTGTCAGCTGCTCATATTGTTCGCCGCCTTCTAAAATATCAGGGGCCCTATTTTAACGATCTAAGCGCACGGCGTGAAGCGCCTGGCGCAGGTTCTAAAGGGTTGTACTTAGTGTCTTAATTAATAGAATAAATCCACTGTTGCTAGTTTAACGACAGAAAAAAGGGTCCGTGCGCCAGGCGCATGGTTCTAAAGGGTTGTACTTAGTGTCGTAATTAATCATAGGTGTGTTTTGGGCGTAACATGGATGATAAACCAGAGTGTCATCTCTCATTCCCTTTAAAAGCCAGGTGTGTTTGTACCTTGGTGCATTGCTATTATGATGGAGGATTTGCACCGTAATATTTTTATTTGTAATCTTTTGCAATCGTTTGTGTGCTGCTGCGCTTCCCTGTGTTTGTGTAACAAGCATACAGTAGTGTGTGCGCGCTGTGCATAAGCCTAGGCATGGTCAATGGCGCGATCACTTCACGCTGCCTTAAGATAGCAATACGCCCAGAATGCACCTGAACACACCTCCCTGTAAGACCAGCATGCCCATGGTTGCAAAGATGGGCACAGGTGCATTTGCTATTTAAATGACGTGGGCGCTGGACGGGAAACTGACAACTGTGTCGATCTTAAACTAGCAAAGACACTTGAGTCGGGCTTTGCCCTACGCTGTGCCGGGTGCAAGATAGGGCCCTAGAAATGCCAAAGCAAAACCAGAAAACCCAAGACATTATACATTTGGTGTTGCTCTATTATTTCAAGTGTCGGCCAGTTTCACTTGTCCAATAGACCAGTGACCGTTTCGACCGTATGACATTTGTTTACAGTGTTTGGTGCGTTTGACAAAGTGCGGTGTGAACGCTAACCGAACCAAATGAAACATGCCACAATGTTACAACTTCACCCCTGAATTGCACTTAATCTACTTAACTCCAGGTGTGAAAGCACCCTTAATCTCACTGTCTCCTGTGCTGTAGTACCACTCTCCGCCTGAACGGGCGTTGTTTTACCAAAAGAAATTCTTCTTAAATGCTGTAAGTGATATCTGGTTGTGTTAAGTTAACTTTCAAAGAAATCACATAGACTCAAGCATAGGAGGACATCAGATTACTGCATACTATGTAAATATTTAAATTAATACATGTTTACCTTATTAATTAATACAATAAAACAAAGAATTTTAAGTTCCATGCGCTGTCATCTATTATTCCTATATATACTACTTTTCCTGATGTTTTAGGTTTTTGCCGTGGTATCGTTTCAGTATTGGTATCAAGATATTTAGGCAGGGTATTGTATCAACACTACACTACTCTAAATTAAGTTAGGTGTACCTTGTTTTCTTAATTTATCCTGAAGAAACTGTATGATCTGTACATGATACTGTAGAACTTGATTGGAGCTAAATTCAATTGGACATGATTTGGTAAGACCTGTAGCTCACAATCCACAGTGCTTGTCAGACCCCCAGCCAAGTCCATTTATCTTGGCAAGGTTGTAAAACCAGTTCTAAAGCTTTGAATGTTCCTTGGAGCACATACGTAAAGTTTGGAACTACCAGGACTATTTTTTAGAGTCAAGAGAACCTGAACTCCAAGCGCTCCATCTGGCAAAAACCAGGTACCGCTCATCTTCTGGCTGCTACCATACCTATGATGAAGCATGATGGTGGCAGCATCACACTATCAGGGTGCATCTTGCAACAAGTGAAGGGGTCTGAAAACTTCCCAATGTGGCTTTGACAAATACAGAAAATAGCATAGACCTCTCTTATATTTCCTTAACTAGAGAAAGATTAGTTTTTCAACCACTGCAGCCTGTCTTCTTTGAATTGAACAACTGTCGTTATTTTGAAAATATATTTTTTTTTAAAAACACCAATTGGAGGAAATTATGACACCGTCTTGATATAATTGTTTTGTCTCTGCTGTTCTCCCAGCTGAGTCTAGATCATCATGATCAGAAGCAGGTTTACAGGTCTGGAGCTCTCTTGGCTTTCTTCCAGACATTTTTTCTCTTCCCTCTGCGTCTCACTGTGCACAAGAACCACCTCATAGGGAATAGAGAATGATGATGGCAGGGTAAACTGACAGTCTGCCCTGCCATCATCAACAAGTTAATAATGCCTTCCCTTCTTCGCCTCCCTCCTCTCTTGTCTTCCCTTTTTCTCTATCCTCTCCCATGTGGCTGAACTGGAGGAGAGAGTTGTTAGACAGAAAAGGGTAGCCTTTTTCAAATAGTAATATTGGTTGACCTACAACAGTAAAGGATACTTTTTCATTGCCCCATTCTGAATATTGAATAACTAGGTGTTGCCTATAGGCCAAGTTATGCTTCTGCGCACTGTGGGCACGCTCGTAGGTAAGTGGAGATACGGACTCTACGCCGTAGCCTGACGCACCAAAAAAATTTAACTACATGTCGCGACGATGCAGACAGCAACAACTGTGATTGGTCCATTTGGTCATGACTTGGTAGCGTCACATTTCCCCCGACTCATGTCCTGGTTCTCCTTCTCCATCAACAACATGACATCAAGGAGAGGGTTAACTTCTCCTGCTCCAGATTTCCCACCGTGGTCAGAAAGGACAGGGGAGACACTTTGTTTCTCCCTCTACGCCTCCAGAGTTGGTACTCGCTCAGAAGCTAATGCCCGCCACTCTCTCACTCGCTCTACCACACACTCGCCACGCGCAAACACATGCCGGCCCTGCTATTCTCTTAAAGAGATACGCTAGAACGACACGCAGACACCAGCGCACAGGTATAAACGTCAGGCCACTTACGTAGGCTAGAGCGAAAGCTCTGTGTGGAGCCCCCGCATACGCATAAATCCACCTTAAGGCTGTCATCTTCACTGACACTCACCTGTTGTATCAGCGTACTTCTTGTAGTAGAGCTCAGGGAGTTTTAAACTGGTAGCTTCAGGGCCTCCAGAAATCAGTACTATGAAAATACCAGCTGTTGTAAGATCAGTTACTGATGCAGTTGGTTTTTAGCAGCTTTTTCTTAACCTTGTCCAACTCTTCCATATGAATTTGAAAATCTAGCCTGACTTTGAAAGCACAATTTTGTTGTAAATGTTTGTATGCTACACAATAAGTCAATCTCAGTCTGTTTTGAAGGATTTGAGGATTACTCAGTGGTCTTCTCCTATTATTAGCTGCATTAGCGGGAATGGCAATGTAAGTTGGCCCACCACTTCGTTCCAGACTGAAATAGAGCCACAACTATTGTATGGATTGCCTCGAAATTTCCCCTGATCCCCTGACTTTTCTGCTAGTGCCACCATCAGGTCAAACTTTCACTTATCTAGTAGAATATTTCAACATCTACTAGATGGATTGGCACAAAATTTGATATACAGAAATTATAAAAAAAAAAAAAAAAAAAAAAAAGGCTCTAGTGCCCAAATGGGATTAAAACAATAGCATTGAAAGAACAAACGGATCAGCACACCAAATGAATGCCGTTAGAAAAATTGATTCAGGCATTCATGAATCCCAGATATCAGACTATTGAAGTTTGGTGAAACTTGTCCAATACTTTAGTTAATGTCCAAATACATAAAAGCTCAGCTGTCCTTTGTGTTGATTGCTTATTAGAAAATGTCAGCATGCTAACATGCTAGATAAAGTGTAAACATGAGTAGTAAACATGGTAAACATAACCGGCTGAACATCAGCATGTTAATACTGGCAGTACATGGGGTGCCCTGGTAGCTCACCTGGTAGAGCGCACGCTCCATAAAAATAATAAGGTTGTTATCATCATACACTCTGTAATTGTTACTGAAAAGATTCTAATATTTACTGTCTAGTTGCCCCTGTTTCTTCCTGTCCCAACTTCCTCCTGTCACATGCTCGTCAATCAATTCAATTCAATTTACAGATGGAGTAGGTCTAGACCACACTCTATAATTTTAAAAAGACCCAACAATTCCAGTAATTGCCCTTGTCAGTAAGTCATGGTGGCATGTGTCTGTCTGTGCAAACACATCCGTGTACAGACAGCAGCAGTGCAAGAACAGTACATGATAGAAACATCAGTGTACATGATCAGATTAGATGTTGGATCACCTTGCTGAACAAATTTGCATAGTAATGAGGGAAAAGTGCAGGCCCAGACTTTGTGTTTGAGTGCTTCTTGACTTACCATCTAATGATGAGGATGATGATGATTAATTAAATGAGGTCTAATTGTCTCATTTAAAATTTTAAACTCCGAGAACTAAAGTTCAAACACCATATCCCCCAACACTGGCCATGATACTCCAGTACCATTCCCACTTTTCCAGGTGAAATAGGAGAAAGGAATATATTAAAGCTGATCTTTCTTTTTTCTTTTTTTTTGACTGAATCACCTATGACAAAATGACTTTGGGCCTACTGGCTGCTTCTCCAGCTGTTGACACACACCTTACGCCCACCCCTCCACCACCACCCCATGTCTAACCGTAAACTTTCACATGGCACAATTAATTGCCAAGCGTTGCCTCTACCCCAATCTCCCACTTTCTATAGCCACATAAAATGCCCAGAGGAACACACATCCCACGGTTTTATTCCACTCGGTGTTCAGCCAAAGTCACAGTCAAACTGGAGTCAACTATCCACACAGAGAAGGAATATCTCCAGTTTTATGGAGTCGTAATGCGGTAGGGGTACTGTATAAATAATCTCTCCGCACAGAAACACTTCCAGCTGTTAAACAATATGCCCTTTGCAGTTTTTCTTTTCTTCTCCTTCTTTTTTGAAGGAATGAAGCGCCAGACTGCTTTGAAAATGAATACAGATGTTTTTTTGTATTGAGAAATTCTGGTAATGAATATTTGCCTTTTGTGACACCTCCAGATTGTTGCACTTTATGCTGATTATTATTACAGAGTGGAGTTGGAGCGCTGCTTGTATCAAATGCTGCTATTGAAAGTCGGGTCATAATTGTGAAATTCAAACCTCAGTCTGTTTACAATTAGGCCCTTTGAAGCATTCCTCTGTAATCTCTCCCTCCTTTTGATATAAAGATTCAGTATTTATATAAACGAAGGAAATTTTGCCTTTGTTTTTAAAGCCATACCTGTGGCTCTTGATTGATGGATGGAAACTGTACGGTAGATTCATATAATATAGACTTGTTTAAAACCTCACTCTGAGGTTATAGTTTCCCCATTGACTTCAGCAGTATTTAGTATCAACACAGTCAGAATGGCGATCCACAGAGTGGAAAAGCCTCAGCCATGCTGGAAAACCATGAAACGTTGTTTGTGAACAAGGGATGATAAAGAAAATCCAGGGTTTTTTTCAGGGGCATCCTCATTGCCTTTGGCCAGGTTGCAATGCTGGTCAGTGGAGGGGGAGATGAGATGAGAGGGGAGCCCCTCTTCATCTAGTAAAGATCCTGCTGTTGGGCAGCTTTCATGCTCCACTGGCTGATCCTTCCAGGAAGTGAGGGGGGGCGTAAAAGGAGTCCCCTGCAGGGCCTCAGCATGTACCACGGCTGCATGCTGAGCCCAAATCAAAGGGGACAGTCTGTCCTTAGCCTGGGGCAGAGTGACTCTGCCGTGTGTGACCAGAGAGACATAGGTAATATGACAGCTTGTCACACTTGTGCAGATGCCTGTTTTTTTTTACTGTGTTTGCTTCTTTGCTTGGGTTGCACAGTAATGACACCATCAAAAATTCACATTTACAGTCATGATGTTGGCAGCTTTCAGAAGAGACCACAGGACGTCATGTAATCATCAGTTATTTCTATTGAGTATGTTAGATCAAACAGATTTAAGACCGCAATCATACGGTGTTGCAATGTTGTCAGTAATTGTTGATGTGGAAAGGGTTAGAGGGTTAAAGCTAAAAGGGCAAGTTAAGGCTGAAAAGGCTCGCTAGGCTCAGTGCTGTTACTCATAAAACTCTTTTTTGTGATTCTGTTTCAGTTGGTAGCCAGTGAGTCCAGCCCTTCTGATGAAGAGCCTTCAGTTCCGGAGCATCGCCCCTAAGGCCCCGGCTGTGGTGCCCTTCCCCCTCCCCTGCAGTCCTGTCCTGCCAGCCTCCCTCTGCCCTCCCTGAGGCTACCACCGCCTCCAGCCCCAAGTCCATCATTGTGCCCACCCAAAACTATGCACTGATGCAAATAGCAGGTCAGGATGGCACTTTCTCTCTGGTGGCACTGCCTCCTTCTGTCTCCTCTCAGACACCACAACAACAAACCCAAAAGAACCTCAAGTTGCCCATTCCCAGGTACCAGCCAGTAAGGAGCAAGGGGACCACAGATAAGGTCAAGTCACCACCACTAGCTGCTAGGGTAAAAACAGCCTCCAAGTTTGCTGTGACAGCACAAACCAAGTCAGCGACAGTGAGTGGAACATCAACAGTGATGAAGAAAAAACAACAGGAGTCCAAGCACACAACGGAAACCCTAGTGGCCAAAGAGGAGTCTTCAGAGCAGGTCATTCTGATTGACCCAGCTTCCTCTGACATCTCTGTCACTGCTCTACTCCCAGACAATGCTGTCCTGTACCCAGGTTCTCAGCTAGAGCGAGCACCAGATGGCTCTGAACGACCTGCTACAACTAGCCTTATTCAGAACCTCCAGTTCCCCCCTGCTGCTGGCAAAGGCTCCCCAGGCAAATCTCCAGAGGAAAGTAAGACTACAGTGAGGCTGTGCCAATCTAAGTCCACTGCAGCCCAGCCCCAGAGCAGTATAACGGTCCTGTCCTCAGCCATCTTCAGCAAAGCAGTCCAGATTATCCCGTCCCCACCTAAGGGTAAACTGCCCATTCTGCCCTACTCTAAAATGAAGAGCGCCCTCATCCCAGCTGCAAAGCTTAGCAATTTGTCCCCAGAGAAGAAGAGTTTCTCTAGCCAGACAGGACTCACCAGCCCCTTAGATCCTACATCCAAGCCCCTCGAGACAGCTGAAGCCTTGGGTCACAACCAGGTGCCAAACTCCACTCTCCAGCCCCAGGCAAAGACCACACTCATGCCTGTGTTGGGAACCCTCCAGAAACCACCTGGGAAGAAGAGGGGGCGGAAGAGAAAGACGATGGAGGACATCTTGGCATTTGAGGCTAGAAAGAAGAGGTCTTTGTCCTTCTTCCGTAGAAGGGTCCCAGAGAAACCGCCAGCAGTTGTTCCAGGCTCCAAACAAAAGGAAGTTGATATTTCAAAGAAGTACCGCAGCATCCGACCCAAGCCCATGTTGGTAATGGAGACGGTTCCCCAACTGGTTAGTTTGCCTGCCATTACCCCAGATGGCCAAGAACAGGAACTCGTACTTGGTCATCAGCTCCCCACCACTACCACAACCAAGACCCTGGACTGTCCTCCCCAACCAGCCCCAGTAACCCTCCACCTGAGAGGTGCCTCCCATCCAAGAGTGTTCATAGGCAGCCGTCCACTCCACCGTTGCCCCACCTGCAGCCGCTGTTTCCAGTTCAAGCACCACCTCCAGAGCCATATGAACAGTCACACCAACAGCCGGCCCTACGCCTGCCCAGTCTGCCGCAAAGCGTACGCTCACTCCGGCAGCCTGAGCACCCACATGAAGCTTCACCACTCTGAGGTACGCCCACGTCGGTCTCTGTGCTGCGAGTTCTGCGAGAAGGCCTTTGGATATGTTGGGGTTTACTTCAGCCACCTGAGAGAGGTCCACAAGGTGGTGCTGACCGTGGAACCTTCCATCAGCCATCATGAAGATCACCTGTCTGTGGAGAGGTGAGATTATAATTGATCGAGCACCTACTTCATTGTGACCTTTATCTTGTAGCAGGTTATATTCAGAGATGTCAACTTATAAATGAAATGGCTAAAGATATTGATTGATTACCTGACAACCGGCAACCTTTTTCTAAACAAGCACTGTTCATTGTTTTCCTCACCAGGGCCCACTCCCCAGAGCCATCAGATGAGCAGGATCGGGAAGACCCTGTAGAGCTGCAGATTAAATGTGGCCGCTGCCAGGCCATCACTCCAACCTTTGCTGACATGAAGATGCACTTGCTGTATGTGCACGGGGAGGAGGTCCAGGTTCCACTTCACAAGGGCCAGGCACTGCGCGGTGGCCGCGAGGCTGAGAACGAGCTGGTAAAGCACGCCGCCCACTACTGGCGGCAGCTCAACGAGAAGCGCAACCTGGTCAGGTGTGGCAGCTGCGACGAGGAGTTCTTCTCCTTTTCCAAGCTTAAGAGACACATCATGTCCCACCACCATAGAAGGGAGGGGGAGGACAGCGGAACCCTTGCATCACCAGATAGCGGCAGAGGCCATGGGGTCCTTGCAGCAGGTGCAGCCTTTAACTGTGTGCTTTGCAGCGAGATATTGGACACTAAAGAGGGGGTTATGGAGCACTGGAGGAGTCGCCACCACTGTGAGCAGCCCAGCCTTCTATGGGATGCACTGAGCTCCTACTCTGGCCAGGAAGAGGGTGAAGCGGACGGGGATCTGGACACTCCTGCTCCAAGCCCACACTATCCAGCCTAGCCCTCGAATGGGCATGGAGCCCTTCACTTTGGCACCTCACACACACACACTCAGTACTAACAATCAGCAGCACAGGGATGGAGAGTTTCTCTGATGTTTTTTATCACTAGTTTCATCTTTCACCAGTTGAGGCATTTGACTTGGTTCAAATGAAAATAGAAAAAGAATATTAAGCCAATGGTGAAAATTGATCTTTGTGTTACAGTTCATAAGGGATACTCTCTCTAGGTCAGAGAACTCAATTTTATAAACAATATTATTTTCCATGTTATTTTGATTGCACTGTTCTGTTTTGGACATTTTGTTTGTAGGTATGTATTTAATATCCTGTTGGATAATTTTTCTACTGCTTATTTAAATCTTATTAAAATGGTTATTTATAACCTAGCTGACGCATTAATGTTGGTAAAGGGTCATTTCACCTAAATCCTTAGCTCTTATGGTATCTAGCCATGCAGATAATTTGGTTTCATGTGCTGAGTTTTTGAGATATCTGCGCTGAGATTTCTGTCTTCACCCCAATTAAAATTACATTTCAAAAGTCTCATTGCGGAAACTATTGGAAGACTGTCCAGAAGAAACTATTTTTTTTTTTGTGTAATACCGTGAACACCACAAACAAAATTCCATTCAACTCCATTTCATAAGGTTGGAGTCAGAAATCCTAAAAGATCTTCTTCATTTTGATGGAAACTACCAAATGTGCATGGCTAGATTTTTGGATTATTGGAGAAAATAAAGTTTCTAATTTGGGTGGACTGACCCTATTTAAAATACTGAGAAATGTAAATCTTATAACAAGGGCACACTGTCTACTGTCACACTGGCTGACAATGTATCTATTGGCCTTGGATTATTACAGGTAAAAATGAATCGGTATGAATACACAATCCTTTGATGTAATATTGTTCCCGTAACGGAAAATCAATATTTCAGTTATGACTTGAACTTTCACAGTCCAATTAAGGGCAGTATTGGGGTCCTCTGTCAATCCAGACCCATGAAGGAACACTCTTAACCAGCACCCAAGTGACATCCTTGTGGCCTTCTGAAAAAAAATCGGTGTTCATGCGTAGTGTGGCTTACCGTCAGTATGGTCCTCTGCAGGCCAAGTTCTATCTCCTCGACTTGTTGATTAATGCCTATTTGTGTATTCTGTGATATGCCAAGGGTCTATTTACACTAGTGATTGTAAAAGTGAGTTTTGCATTGAAGCTTTTTAACCACTGACAGAATAATTTTTGGTGACTTAGTAAATGCGCAAAGAAAATTATCGAATTGCCTACCTGTTGTTGCCAGCTCATGTATGCACCTGTGGAATTGTGTGCACCCAGACTCTATTATTAGAGTTACTATAAACTGTTGTCAAGTCCAGAAAATATGCTATTTTATACTAGATTAATACAGAGGTCTGTTAGTATAGTCCTGCTTGTTGTTGGTTCTTAAAGATTTATGTTTGATTCTTCTAAGTTGGGGGGGGGGGGGGGGGTGCTTAACGTCTTGTTTTTTGATGGGAGGCCATTACCTCATGGCAAGTATCTCTGCTAACATTTGTCTGTGGTTATCTTTCATATGAAGAAAAAAAAACATCACAGGGTCAAGTGAATGTACCTGAATGTTTTCAAAACCCTACCAAAAGTATACATATGCTATATAGACTTATTCCATAGATAGAATATATAGATATATTGAGAAAAATATATATATATTTACATAGAGTAACTTGTGAATCAGCTGCTGTGTTCTGTCATAGTAGAGGAGGGAAACAAGAGATGAATATATAATTGCCAACACTGGCAACAAAAGCCATGTAGAGCTGTCCTTATGTGTCTGACACAAAATGCAGGACTGTGAATGAAGGGCAAAGCACTGGTGTGTACATGTCGCACTGAGTGGGTAATCTACAGTATAGTGCACTACTGTTTATTGAATGCCATGTTTAAGTGTTCATCAGTGAAGTGTCCTTTGTTTTCAAGCCCTCAAAACTAACCAGGAATTGACAGAATTAAGGGTCAGACTCTTCTTTCCTCAGTTAGATAAGAAACATACTTGTGACTGTCAGCACAAGTCTGAAAGTGAAAAATCCCACTTTAGGTGATGTGATGTGTTTGACTCACTTAATATGTTGACTGTGTCTACAAATGAAGTGTTTGTGCTTGTGAATGTTTGTGTACCTGAAGAACCCGATGTTTAAGAGAATAAAGATATGCTTTGTTGAGGACTTTGTGACTGTAGTTTGTTTTTAGAAAAGGGGTGCGCAAATACAAGTCATTTACCAGATTTCCACATTGTCTTGGGTTCAAGAAAGGTGGATATTTATGTTCAAAACTTCAGAACTGTGGTAGCACTTTACTTGAAGGTATCTACATAAGAGTGACATGTATAGTATGTTGAAAAAGTCTTATAAAAGTCATAGTATATTGATAAAAGTAATAAAAAAGACATAGTATAGTTTGTCGAAAAATGTCAAAAAAGTGATAAAAAGTCATAGTATAGTATGTCGAAAAAATCATACTAAAGTATGTCAGAAAAAGTCATAAAAAGACAAAGTATAGTATGTTGAAAAAAGTCATAGTATAGTATGTTGAGAAAAAATATAAAAAAACAGTATACAGTAGTATGTCGAAAAAAGAGATGAAGTCAGAGTATAGTATGTCGAAAAAAGTGATAGTATAGTATGTTAAGAAAAAATATAAAAAAGACAGTATACAGTAATAATAATACATTTTATTTAAAGGCACCTTTCTTGGCACTCAAGAACACCGTACAGGGATACATAAGACATTTAAAAGCAGCAAAAAAATACAACTACAAATAAAAATAAAGAATAAAACAATAGAAACAGCAGAAAGAGGCAGAGCGATTGACATCAAGTGGAATAGGCAGTTTTAAACAGATGTGTTTTGAGTTGCAATTTGAAATGGGGGAATGAATCGATGTTTCTGAGTTGGGGTGGTAATGAATTCCAGAGACGGGGAGCAGAGCGGCTGAATGCTCTGCTCCCCGTGGTGGGAGACGGGCGGAGGGGACAGACAGGTGTATGGAGGAAGAGGATCTGAGGGAGCGGGAGGGAGTGGGAACCTGGAGGAGATCAGACAAATATGGGGGGGCGAGGTTGTGGATGGTCTTGAATGCAAACAGGAGGACTTTGTATTGGATACGGAACTCCGGTCGGGAGCCAGTGGAGCTGTTGGAGGACAGGAGTGATGTGGTGGATGGAGGGGGTTTGAGTTATGATGCGGGCAGCTGAATTCTGGACCAGTTGGAGTTTATGGAGGGATTTGTGAGGGAGGCCGAAAAGGAGAGTTGCAGTAATCCAGACGGGATGTGACGAGACTGTGGACAAGGATGGCGGCAGTGTGGGGGGGTAAGGGAGGGGTGGAGGCGATTGATGTTTCGTAGGTGGAAGTAGGCAGACCGGGTAATGTTATTGATGTGGGGTTGAAAGGATAGTGTGCTGTTATACAGAAGTGTGCTGTCATACAGTAATATGATAAAAAAGAGATAAAGAAGTCATAGTATAGTATGTCAAATAAAATCATAGTAAAGTATGTCGGAAAAAGTGATAAAAAGTCATAGTAGAGTATGTTGAAAAAAGTGATAAAAAAGTCATAGTATATTATGTCGAAAAAAATAATAAAAAGTCAAAGTATAGTATGTCAAAAAGTGATTAAAAAGTGATATTATAGTATTTTGAAAAAAGTGACAAAAAAGTAATTGTATGGTATGTCGAAAAAAGTGATAACATAGTTATGACTATGTTATCACTTTTTTCTGTATAGTATAGTATAGTATAGTATGTCCAAGAATGCCATTAAAAAGTCATAGTATGGTATGTCAAAAAAGATATAAGCATAGTATGTCCAAAAAAGTAATGAAATAGTCGTAGTATAGTATGTCAAAAAAAGTGATAAAAAAAGTCATGATATACTATATATATTTGAGATTAACTGAAAGAGCTCTGGTAAACTTCCAATTGAAGAAGCCTGAAAAAAGCCTAAACAACACGTGGTATCAATATAATGACCTCACTGTGATCACTAGAAAGCATTTGTGAACATATTGATATATAATTTGTGTGATTTGAAAAACTGGTACTCTGAGCTTTCGTCCAGGAATGTCAAGGATGTTTAAGAAGGGCTGTCAATGAAGGAATGCTTGTGGCTCTTGTAATTTGGGGGCTCACTGAGCCAAATGTATAAGTCCTTTTGCTTAATAATGTAAGCAATAGGCACATTGGCTAAAAGTAGACAGTATATCTTCTAAAAACTTAGAACTTGCTCACTGCAGCAGCAGTACGAGCAGTACAGTACAACGTTAGCAGCTTTGTGGAGCAGAATGATAACATCAGCATGCTGACATGCTCACAATGACAATGCTAAGCTATGAATATGTTAAGCAGGTATAATGTCTAGCATTCCAAACATTTGCTAATTAGAACTAAACACAAGCTGAGGCTGATGGAAATGTCATTAGTTTTGCAGGTATTTGGTAATTAACCAAAGTATTGAACTAATTAAGAATTTGACCTTCAAGTTGGTACAACTCATTCTGAATGTGTGTACCAACTATTCTGCCAATCCATTCTATTTGTTGAGATATTTCACACACAACAATATATTTCCACCCCTTGTTATTAGTCATTAGGATATATCGTCTGGAAACAATGAATGTACCAAAGGATGTACCATTCTTTTAAATGTTGAGACATTTCACTGGATAAGTAACACCTTTGACTTGTTGGTGGAGCTAGATGAAAAGTCAGGGGTTATCCTCTGGGAACAACAAATATCTGTAAAAAAAATGTCATGGCAATTCATCCAACATTTCAAATATTTGTGTCTTGACCAACATGGTGAACAGATCTAAACAGTCATCCATAGAGCCAAGGCTAGCATGGCTTAAAGGAGAAATCGTAAACGTTAATTTTGATCGCTATAGCTACGCGAGTACTTTCGATAGAAAAAATCCCGACCCGAATCAGTGCAGGTAACACGGAGAAGCTGCAGCTGCGTACTACAAGCGTCCCCTGAGCTAAAACAGCAGTTGTCGGGGGAAGTTTTAGAGTGCCTTTGTGCCTCTTAACAGACACAAAATGCAATTAATATGTCTGTGCCACATGAACAGGGCCCTTATGTGTCAACAAGATGCGTTTTCAACTCAGACATTGTTTAAATTCACCTACCCTGGTCCTTGTATCGATCCTGCCGGTAGCTAGCTTGCCCTGCTAGCTGATAGCCGTTAGCCATTAGCTGCTAGCTGCCACCCAGTGAGTGTATTCAGACAGGCTTCTGTAATAATCATCCCAATAACAATCCACGGAGCGGTGGTGGTGTGGATATGTCCTCCAGAGGACAGGTCATGTCACGTCTTGAAGTGTATTCCACCCTAAAAAAAACAGTAGTGCGGTAGTAGCTGCTAGCTGCCTTCCGGTGAGTGTGTACAGCCAGATAGCCGTTAGCCGTTAGCTGCTAGCTGCCGTCCGGTGAGTGTATTCAGCCAGGCTTCTGTGATAATCATCCCAATAGCGGCGGTGGTGTGGCTATGTGCTCCAGTTACTGAAGGCTAGCTTTAGCTTGTGTTTGGAGCATGAAGTTCATCTGCCTGTTTCCCCTCTGTCTGTCTCGTTCTTTCCAACTCTTGTGAGGCTAGATCTTCGTCTGTATACTCGGGTTCAAATAAATAAGGATGACCATCAAACTCAAAAGGCTCTTCCGTGTGTTGTATATCTGCTATATTCTCCATAGTTACGTTACTCCAAGCTTCTTCCCTTATAAACAACTCCGCTCTTCACACACTACGCTCCAATCTGCACACTACTGTTTACCTTTTCCTGCTACAACTGAATTCCCAGGAGACAGGGCGATGCTACAGCTAAGCTTCAGTAAGCAAGCCACAGACATCATTTATCCCGTTTCCATGTAGTTACATAGTCACTGATATGGTCATAACCACTACAGTGCTCAATTACCTATTTTGAGGGGGAAATAATCTAAACCTTTCGCTGCGAAGGCATGATCTGTCCTATGCAGGACATCCACCAGACCACCGGGTGCTCCGTGGATTGTTATTGGGATGATTATCACAGAAGCCTGGCTGAATACACTCACCGGACGGCAGCTAGCAGCTAACGGCAGCTAGCAGCTAACGGCTAACGGCTATCTGGCTGTACACACTCACCGGAGGGCAGCTAACAGCTAACAGCTACTACCGCACTACTGTTTATTTTTAGGGGGGAATACACTTCAAGACGTGACATGACCTGTCCTCTGGAGGACATAGCCACACCACTGCCACTCCATGCATTGTTATTGGGATGATTAACATAGAAGCCTGTCTGAATACACTCACCGGACGGCAGCTAGCAGGGCAAGCTAGCTACCGGCAGGATCGAGACAGGGACCAGGGTAGGTGAATTTAAACAATGTCGTTGATGAGTTGAAAACGCATCTTGTTGACACATAAGGTGCCACATGAACAGGGGTTCATGTGGCACAGACATATTAATTGCATTTTGTGTCTGTTAAGAGGCACAAAGGCACTCTAAAACTTGCCCCGACCACTGCCGTTTTAGCTCAGGGGACGCTTGTAGTACGTAGCTGCAGCTTCTCCGTGTTACCTGCACTGATTCGGGTCGGGGTTTTTTCTATCGAAAGTACTCGCGTAGCTATAGCTATAATTCTCCTTTAAAACAAAGACAAGCAGCAAATCCTCTCCTTTGAATGCCCAGAACCAGAGACTGTTTGCTTGATAAATGAATGACTATAATGGAAAATTGCCTATTAATTTTCTCTTGACCGATTAATCAACTAATCTTTTCAGCTCTAGTATGAAGCAGAAATACAGAATAAAGCCACCCACACACTTAATACCCTGCAGATGCAATGCCTCATCTACTGCAGCAAAATGGCCAGATTGAGTGTAGGGCTGAGGGCAGAGAAGAGATTCAGAGAATAGGATTAATTGATATTGCATTCTGGAAAGGTGTGTGCATGTGTGCAGTACGTAAGGGTCATGCAAAGTGGGTAACCAAAGGGCTTTTAAGAGCATACATATGCCATACCTCTGTGCTCCTCCCCTTCTAACAGACCTTCCATCTGTCTGCTTTAGCATTGAAACATAATTAAATGTGTGTGCAAATGTTTCTACCTTTCAATAATGTCTTAGTGTCTTTAATGATGTCTTTTTTACTATCTAGACAACACATGACGCACAAATGCACATGATATTGAGTTGGAAACCATTTTTAAGACTGCTGAGGTTCAGAGAAAGGTTTCCATGTTCTGAGAGGAGCATAAAACCAATGGCTTTATGCCTTGTGACGGCTTTATATTTAATGAATGGAGATGACATTAGTACTGATCTCCATTTTCCCTCTGCATGTCTGTTTTTCTGCATTGCAGGATGCATTTAGAGTAAAAAAAGAAGAAGCACTAAACCACTCTTTTTGAACAGAGCGGGACAAATAGGTTTGAGAATGCGCTTTCTATTTGTAACCATGCCGTCAGAACCAAATGCTCTCTGCTCTGCTGCAGGCACGGCCCCGGTAGTCATTGCCACACCGTTGTGGAATGCAGGTCCTCAGCTCTAATTGATTTGGAGGCACATGACCCAGTATCAAAGGTCAAAGCGCACACAGGCAACAGCCCAAGAGAGAGAGCAACTCCCTGGCACAAAACAACCTCAGCTAGGTTTAAGTCAACTCCTTAACTTCTTCAAACTTTACGTGGCCTCAAATGTTTCAAATGAGAGTGCCTCAACTCCACGTGTCTTTCAGCTCCGCTGAAACACAGATAAAGCTGCGACATCAGTACATATTGGGGCCCAATCTAGTGTCGCCATCGCACCACATCGCAGGCGCAGATAAAAAGGAAAGCGCTATACGGTGATGCATATTTCCCTTTAATCAGAGCTAACGTGTACCACAGCCGTCACACTATTGCACTCCCACCTCACTGTGGCTCTCAGGGGGACAGGGGAGATCAAAGCCACCCCCCCGCTTGTACATGATCAGTGGGAAAGAAGGAGAACTGCTCCCTTTCTTTCTCTCGTTCTTTCTTTCTTTCTTTGGGTCTTTGAGCTACACTGCCTTCAACACTAGTATGGTCCCAGAAGTGTTGAGATTGAGCAGGAAAGGTGAGGGACAAACAGTATGTATTAAAAGAAATGTACTTACTTTGTGTGTGTACCTGTTAAGATCTTTCATTTGACCCTGATGCACTCATCTAGCAGGGAGGAAACAAACAACATGCAGGGAGACGGGAAATAACAAAACTGGCGTCACTGGGAGAATGTCTGGGGAGATTTATAGGACAGTAAAAATGTGACCCACACTGACCACAGATGTTCTCGAGAACAACTTAGGTGGGGTGTAATGTGAGTGCAACAAGCACTCTTTTGGCTAACGGAAGCTGCACTCCCACCTTCTCACTTCTCACTGTTCATGCTCTGTTGCCCGTCTGTCTTAATTCACTAACATCCGTGAAGCCTTTGTCGGCACGTGCAATATGTTGGCGATCCGTGTGCACATTCATCAAAGTGATTCTATGGTTTCATCAAAGATTTATAAACCCTCCTGGATGTCAGGACTTAGATGTACAAATCGGTAATGCCACATCTATGAACTCTTCCTCCATCTCTCTCTCGATCTGGAGATGTGATCCTCCCTTCCCTTCCCTGCTGCCTCTCGGTCTCAGGTTTCAAAGCGTCCCGTCTCTCCTCACCCTCCCAGATTAGTCATCTAATGAGCAGCAGGGCTGATCAGGTGAATAATTGATGATGGGCGGCTGGAGAAAGGCATCGATCCGAGGCCAGGCTGCGGCTCTAAATGGAGCAGAGATGGAGACACCTCAGGAGGATAAGCAGGCGCAGGTACATCACTGCAACACTCTGTGCTGTACGCGCTGATTGGGATTTAGATTCATGAAGAGCAAAAGGTTAAACAAAACCTCTGGAGTACATGGGCCTCTTCAGTATTTCTCGAAAACATGCAATGGATCCCCGTTGAAACCAAAGCACCACGTTATGGAAAAATGTTTATTAGTGTTGACTTATGTTTGGATTTCATTTGTTCACACTGCTGATGACCTTACTTCACATCTGCCTTAATTTTCTCATAAGCAACGCGCCAAATTAATGCAGAATACGCAGAGTAAACTGGGATACTATTCTGGGAACACACACATAAACATCTCTACGAAAAGCAAATGGACCAACCACAGGATTTTGTGATTGTGGATATGTGAATCCATCTTCTGATTGTAAACTCCTCAGGAAGCCATCTTATAATAAGTGATCTGTCTATGTTTGTGTAAAGTATTTAATATCCATTTTAACATGTATGTTGGAGTATGAGTGCAGGTTACAGATAAATCAGACAAAAGCAGTTAAAGCCAAGGTGTGTGGTGCTTGTATCCTACTCTGTGTACTTCTGTACAGTTTAATAAGTCCATTAAAAAGTAAGTGACATAGTGTTCCCACAGCAATCAACCCGTTTTATAAACTCCATATACTGCACGCCTCTTTTTCACTCTGACTGTTTGTCATTATCAGAAAGGAGTTTATTGCCACAGTAGTTACACTTATGTGGAATTTGCCTTGGTGGTTGGTGCATACATAAACAAACATATTAAACATGTATAAAAAATAAACAAAAAACATATATACATATATACAAAATAGCTTCTTTAGTATAAGAAAAATGAGGCTGAATGGGATAAGTGCAGAATGCAAAAAAAAATATATATATATATATATATATATAGCAAATATAGTGCAATGGACAGATGTGTAGTCCAGGATTATTAGTAACGTGGCCAATTTGAAGTCTATGACTACTGATAATGCACATAAACAGTTATTACCTTTGTGGACCAGAAAAGATACTCGTAAGAAGCATTAAAGTGCTGCATGACGCCACTTTAGTTTCAGCCTAGATAACATGAATGGTTGGATGGCGGAGTTAGCCCCTTTCAGACTAAATCTTCCATATGAAGATCAGATTGTGTGGGCTGACAGCAACTCAGTCACTGCTTCAAATCAAGTAACTAAATACATATCTTTCTCTCCTGTTCCATTCCCAGTCTGGATCCAATAGTTCCAGGCTCTTCAGCCTGAGAGGTGAGTGCACATCTTACCATGCCAAATCAAAAATATGCTTTTGATTTGTAAGGAAACATTGTTTCTGCCAAAGGAGCAAGTTTAACCAACCGCTCCAACTTCATACATTCCAGCAAGTGCTTACATGGAACTATAAACAGCTCAGAGTAGAGTATCCTTGCATCTGTCCTGCTTTAGAAATACAAGATTCTTCTCTGCAAGATTGGGCATGTAAGCACTGAGACTAAATGGTCATCGAGACATGCTTTATCTGTGTGTTTAAATTTCAGGAAAAGCAAGCAGTTGAGGGGTGTAAACGGTTTCAACCTACCAATCTGATCACCCTACAGTGTGTATGTGGAACACTTATTCTGACATGGAGCTGATGGACAGTATGTTGGTGACATTGCTCCGAGGGCGCCTGCCTCTTCTTTTCCATGTCGCTTCGATGGGGAATCCACTACGGGGTGCTGCTCATTGCCTTTTGGTCCAGATGGTCAAGAGCTCCCAGTGTTCAGCGGGGTAAGCGCCGTTCGCCCAGGGGGACTCCTGCCATCTGTTCCAATCCTCTGCTCTCTCTGCATTTAACTCAAACTCAAGGCTCAATCCACTTAATGTAAAGGTCTGATTCTGCCCCATCCCGTGTTTCTCCCTGACTGATGAGTAAATAAATCAGCACACCTCAAGATCGAAACAATCAGCACAGACGCGCCAGGAGCTGATAAAAATTCTTTATTCTGTCGTATTTCATGATAGGGCCTGTTTTACTCCTGTCTTATCCACATTCCTTGCTGTAACATCAGCTTCTATTTCTGCTACCTGTGTGTGTGTGTGGATGGCGTACTGAATGACTGTGTGTGTGGGTGTCCGGCAGAATTCAAACGAGACAGAGAGCATCTTTCTGGACTCATCTTAGCTCCGGGGAATGTGGCGAGATAACGGGATGCTAATGCCGTTCTTCGCCTTTGGGGAATTATGTCTGCCTGAGCAGTAACCTACATTTACAGAGCAGTCTTACACATAAGGTTAATGAATCAGGCCTGCTGGAAGACGACCTTTCATATGAGCATACACACACAGATATAACATTCGTCAATACAACCATATCAGACACACACACACACACACACACACACACACACACACACACACACACACACACAAACAAGGATGTTTCTGTTTGCTGTAGTGCAAAGGCTAACAAGGTTAGCAAGTAAGCAAGCATCTGAATCGGTAATTTATTTATTTAGTCTGGCTCCAAGGAGCTGTGGGCGTGGACTAATAAGAGGAAGAAGGTTCTTCTGCACCGAATTGTGTGCAATTGTGTGTGTGTGTGTGTGTGTGTGTGTGTGTGTGTGTGTGTGTGTGTGTGTGTGTGTGTGTGAGAGAAAGAAGTGAGGTTTTGATTTGAGAGCTGAAGACCATCATCCACCCATTGTTTCTTCTCACTCCCACCTGCAATTAAGACAAGAGACAAGTGGGGAAATTCCCATCACTGATTTGATAGGTCAATTAGCTCATACATATGTAATGTCCTGTGCAGTTAACTAAATATTGAGAAGATTAAGGAGGGTGGCCTAGATTTAGTGCATTTTGTCCAAAGCATGATGGGAAGGGGATGTGTTGGATTGCATGGTGAGTGGGTTGAGTGTGTGTGTGTGTGTGTGTGTGTGTGTGTGTGTGTGTGTGTGTGTGTGTGTGTGTGTGTGTGTGTGTGTGTGTGTGTGTGTGTGTGTGTGTGTGTAAAACAGAGAGAGAGAGAGAGAGAGAGAGAGAGAGATATGCCCACACCTCCACCTCCACCCCTGTCTCCTCCCCTGTCCCTTCCCCCCCAACGGCGACTCTGGCTGGGATCCGCTCACCGTCTCCCCCCTGGGGAAGACCGCCATCCGACTCGGGTCGTCAGAATCAATTATACTCATCCCCCTTTTTTCTCCTCGGCAGAGTTTACATGAGTCACATTTTTCAGACCCTGTCTCCTACTTGCCTTCCTTCCTTCCCTGCTTCCTCCTTCCTTCCCACCCCTGCCCACCACCCTAAGGCCCCCTGTCAGGACCCAGGAATAATTCCCCTACTTTTCCGACGCTTTCGGGAGGAAAACGGCGCGGGGTGATAAATCTGCGGCGATGTACTGTAGAAAAAAATTAAATGAAGGAGAAGGGAAGCCGCAAGGCTCAGCCTTCCTGCTCAGCACAGCAGAAAAAAGAACAGTCCATTCCAGAAGGATGGAGATTAAAAAAAAGGAGTGATAGGGTCAAACGGGACAGTAAAAGAGAGTTACTCACCTTGGACCCTGGGTGCATGATCCTGAAGGCAGCTGAGTTTGCTCGCAGGATATCACACAGCTGGAAGCCTTCAGCACTCCTCCTTAGCCAGAACTGTAAAAACATTTTCCAACATGAATGCAAAGCAGAATCACCTTAGACCTGCAATGCTCGGTTGTTGAAATATGTTCAGGTATCACAGGTCTTATTGAGAAGAAAACAATAGATCTATGACCGAAGGCTGATATGTGGGAGGGTTTGTGTCCCTCAAGATAATCAATACCATGTTACTTGCTAGAGCACAGCCAAGGAGAGGTTCTGGTGCGCTCAACATTTCACATATTTAATGCCTGACTGCTTTTAACAGCTCACAGAAGGAGGGGTTCAATACTAACTGTACGGGTCATCCACAGGCACAAATACTTAGGAAGCAAACCTGGAGTGTTTACCTGCCCCGATGAGTAACAGAAAATACAAACAATGCAGGGTGTAATTGGCATTGATGCGTTTTAAAAGCCCTCCTCCTCCCGTGCAAACACCTGCAGCCCATGAAGCTGGGCGGCCCCCTGGGAAATCACACATTAGCATTTAGCCGTTTCATCTGCTGCACTAATCAGAGCCAAACGTTTCAATAATACAACACAAGAGCAGTTGCGCAAACCCAAAGAAAGGGGATGAGAGTGAGAAAGAGCACTTGTGAAAAGGTATTTCTAGAGGTTGCGAAGCATTTGGCGCCTGCTTTAAATGGTTGGATATGTCTGGGTGGAGAGGAGGGAGAGCCAGTGACCCCAACTGACTGACTGATTGTTTTCCATGTAACCACAGTGTGTTGAAATCTGTGAGATTTACCAACTACGACAGCTGCTCCAAAGATGACTGTACAGCCTACAAGCACGCAAGGCTGTACTCCGGCGAGTGGTGCTTTGTTCTAAATGCTAACATCAGCATGCTAACATACCCACAGTGAGGATGTTAACATATTGATTTTTAGCAGATAATGTTTCCCATGGTTAACATCTTTGTTTAGCATGTTAGCATGCTAACTTTAGCTAATTAACACTGAATGCAAAGTACACCTGAGGCTGATGGGAATGTCATTAGTTTTGTAGGTATTTTGGTCATGAATTGAAGTATTGGAGCAAATGCAATTATGACGTGATGATGGCGCTAGATGAAGTTATGAGATCACTAAAGTGATTACAGTTTATCCTGACGGGAACATGAATATCTTTGACTTGTTGGTGGTGCTAGAAGTCAGGTGATCACCGAAGTCATTAGAATTCGTCCTCTGGGTACCATGGAGGTCTGTACCACAGATGGACGACACGTCTCCTCTTCCTCCCACTGTACAAATGTGAAGCCAAAATATTCCGGACACATCTTGTGATTTTGGAGCCAGAGTCTGCGCAGTAGTGATCAGGTGGTGGAGCCGCGGTATCAAAGTCCCGCCCACACACCCGCCAATGACCAATCACGAGTCAATCCCAGCTGTTTCACCCCGTTTTTATAGCATCACATAACTAATAAAAAACAAACTTATCAGAAAAATGAAAACTTGAACAAACATCAGTGTACTACCTAAAATGACAGAAACCATCTTTGGGAAAAATGTATTTGACGTGTACTTTGATTTTTTTTGTTTGGTCCATGTCCCATCCGCGATCCAGATGTTTTGGCTTAATTTACAGTCTATGCATCAATCCCTGGTTTGTACCAAATGTAATGGCAATTTATTTAATAGTTATTTAATAGAAATGTCAGTCTTAATGTGGTGGACTGACAGACTGACATTGCTATAGAGCCATGGCGTTGGCTTAGCGTGGCCCAAAAAAAAAGAGCAGTATGTAAAGTTATGAACACATGTTTCTGTTCAAATTCTACCTGAAACACACTCTGTTACTGTTCTTGCTCACACTAACTGGCAGGTTAGTTCAGGTTGCACCCACTCTGGAACCACCTACACAACAATTCATCAAATTCATACAGTTCCCCCCTTTAGACGCCAACCTCTCCTGCAGTCTGTGCTCCTTTCCTGGAGCTTGGCAGCCCCCTGATCAGCCTCTCTGGCCTGCAGTGAGCAGGAAATGGCCTATTGTTCTGAGATAATGTGAAATATAATGTTCCCCTGCACTTTTGGAAGGCATTCTGCCCTGACAGCCTCATCGCTGTGGGCAACAGTAGGCGCCAAGTATATGAGCACCTGCCAAACAGAGACGTCCATCAGCGGTGTGGTGATGCTGGTTTACAGCAGAGAGAGAAGAGGGGAATCCCCCAAAGACTAGTGAGAAAACAAGCACCTCTCACACAGCCGTTTCACAAAAACTCACCTCCGCCTACTCAATACAACCTGGGAGATTTTCTATCATCTTCTGATGCACGTGAAAAAAACACCTCTGAGTGCATTTGAGGCGATGCTTTGAGGGCGAAACTTAAACGTTGCAGGAGAGCTTTTTTTTTTATTGTTCCCGCAGGAAAGAACCAGAGTCAAATACTTACATCACCGAAGCTCGGCAGATTCCTTCCCTTAAAATCAGTTCATCAGTCCGCATGCTAAAAGCTACAGCAGACAAGCCAACGACAATCACAGGTTGTGAATTCACACCCTCGCAGACACATGTAAGAAATTAGACTGTTTCCAAATGTGACCACACTGGCTGATTCGGAGGGGCCTAACGGCACAGCTCTACATGACAAGGTCCTGCATTTAGTCAGACGTTGAAACCCTCATTGATCATTACAATACACTGCGGAGCAACACTCTCCCTGCTGTGGAAACAGTGAGGGAGTTTGTTTATTGGAATGAATCACTAGCCAAAAACTCATAAATATCCTTGGCAACGGTACAGATTAACAAAGCAGTTTGCAGAACAAGAACATAAGAGAGCGAGAGAGGGACCTTCCACATTTTGTAATGGAAATAGAGCAATATTTAGACCTAAATGCCTGCAGGAATAGGTTTATGAACACGACATGTGCAACCACAATTTGTCATTCTACCTTATTCTACTCCCCCTGAGTATAAAGTCAGTAAGGCTCATGCATTAGCAGGTTATTACTGTCATCTTTCCTAAACTTACAATATTAGCTCCTCTGAAGGATAATTATGGGGCTTGTATTTCAAGTCCTGATGGAATAATAACTGTATCCAAGAAACTTTATTTAGGATCAGCTCAAGAGCTGGCAGGACCTAAAAGTTAAAAGGCCTTTGCTGGTGCTTGAGGTAGCGTAGCACCCTTTTCTATTCAGCTCTTGTCTGAGACGACACGTTCTCCGAAACCATGAAGAAATGCTTCTACAACTTATACATTTTTCAAATGGGATTCTCCAAGAGGTGGAATATGTAGAGGGCGGTATATTCAGGTAATAAAAGGGTGTAAATCTGTCAGATTAGTGACAAAAATGAGTGTGTGGGATTAAGGTAAAGCATGGATATGGCTCCTTTTGCTTTATTACTCATCTTACATTCAAGGGATCTTTTTTGGAGGAGGTACGCACCTAAATGGATTAAAGTCACAATTCACTCCACATACAAAACAGACAATCAGGCATATATCCTCTTCACTGTATCTCTGTGACTGTGTGCTTTGATGTTCAACCAACCGCCCACTTTGACTTTCTTACAGCGCCTGAATTGTCTGTTCAGCTGGGCTTTGGCTAAGACATTTGGAGGTGCCGAACACTGCCATCTATTGTTGTTCTTCTAAAGGCTCTTAGGCTGTGCTTCACAGTTGGAAGTGTATTGTTTTCAAGATTAAAGGAGGCTTCACAGCACAGGGCATAAGTTTGGTAAAATAACTTTTATGTAACAGTGCGTCTCACCTGGGTAGTTTTTTCATACTTTTTGGATAATAGGATTTTCTCAATTATATTTTAATATTTTATATCAGTTCATATTAGTTCAAACAATCAGCACCTTGTAATTGTCAGATGAAAATGTTGTGTCTTTCCAAATGTAACTTTTCTAAGAGTTACTAAGCTTTACTTTGAGCATCCACCAACTGCTTTATTGATTGGTTATAAACCATTACAAAGGACGTAAGCTGCATTTCACAAAGTGAACAAACAGCCTTGCGTTTCTCCACATGCTGTTACATTGATGGTTTTGATTCAAACTGCTTCCACATATTACTTTCCTGATGGTTTGGTGTCATAATGATCCATTTAGTACAGCCGGCTCCATTTTGCATTAGTAAAGATAAATACAATAGCCTAGATTGTTGATAGGGCATGAAATACTGTTCCCTGCTTGTGTACAAGGCATGGCCTGTAGCTCATAACTGATGTACAAAACATTAGTAAATGATTTATTAACCATCAATAGAGCCATAGTTACAACTTACTAAAAAAGACTAGACTCTCAATAAAGGGTGTCTTGTTAAAAGTGGTACTGTTTATATATATTTATACTGTTTATATATATATATATATATATATATATATATATATATATATATATATATATATATATATATATATATATATATATATATATATATATATATTAGCACCTTAGCAGTTAAGGTAAATAAAAAAAATACTGAATCCAATCTTTTCATAATGTTCACACAACCATTACGCCCTCTTGCATCTCCAAACAGAACAATATCATAATTCTCACAAGAATGCATGCAGAAAGGCCACATGCCTGCACACAGGAGCAAATGAAAGCGAAAACAGGCCAATAAACTTGTAAGCAGACATAAACAACAAAGCCTTGCCTGTCGTAGACCCTCTCCGCCTCACGCGGTTAACTCGGCTATAATTACTGCGCCGTGCACCAGGCTATCTGAGATTACAGGAGTGAGTTACACCTGATGCCAAGGGAAAGTACTCCATACTTTAAATATTTAATCAACTCCTTTCACCGTGAAGCAAATGAGGCGAGGCAAAAGTTGCCGAGTGGCTGAGGAGAGTCGGGAGGGAGGGGGCTGCCCTGGCTGCATTTTGTGCACGTGTGAACATAAGTGAGCACACACACACACATGTGAACACATGTGCACACACACTAAACTTGAATCCAACATATTGTTAGCAAATATAAATTAGCCTATTGGTGAAAAATGATGATAAGCTTACTGGCCTAAAAGGTAGTCTCTAAGGCAGCCCTCCACAGATACAGTTCATCCTAAGGATTCACTGTGCAACATGTATGTTTAACATTAAAACATGATGATGCCAACTGTTATTATTTTAATAGCTAAAAAGGTATAGGCCACCCTACTCTTTTTTGTAGGCCCAGTTTAATATGCAACTTAATTGTATACACTATGTGGTAGGGGGTCCCTGCTCTGTCTCTCTTTCTTTTAAGGGGTCCTTGGCTTAAAAAAACGTTGAAGACCCCTGCACTAGGGAGTTAAGTATGTCATCACCTCCTGAATTTTCTCTTTTGCCAGTGTCTCATTTCGGGGGAACCTGAGAACCTCTATGAGTATGTACAGTACATGTGTGTCGTAGTTGTGTGTGAGCTTGCTGGGATGGGGGTGGTCTGCAAGTCTACCCAGGGTCATGGCCAAGACTCTTTGAGGCTCGGCCACATCAAGCTGCCGGCCGCAAGGACACAAAGGGGCAATTCTTCTTCACGCTAAGCCGGTTAGAGCTCAACCTGCTACACTTGAGCTGCACAGGAAGTCACACAATCAGGCGCTAAATCCTGCATGCCTTGTATGTTCAAGTGACCATGAAATGAACCATCGGCAGAGGTATATTTAAAGCGTCACACAATATGGTCTGAGGTGCAGATCACAGAGAGGTGCAACCTGATGTCTGCAGAAAAGACAAAGAGAGGACGTGCTGTTACTCACCTTATTCACATAGAAGCCATGGATTTATTATACTGTTTTTATACTGTTTTTTATACTTGACATTCTACTCCATTCTGTTATTTTGCTGCACTATACTATATAATACGTTATGTTGTATTGACCCTTTGCACGTGACGTCACGCTCCACTCGCGCGAATTATGAACGCCATGACGGACGGCGGAAGAGCTATGCTGTAGACGGACGGCAAGCTAAACTCGTACGTTTTCGTTTGTGTTTGTGTTCTCACATTCACAATCTGCAGAGTAATCCTCACCAACACAAGCATGTGTATGTATTGCCTTCCTGTTTTAAATCAGTGATAAATAAAATTATCCTCAACCAGCTAGCTGCCGTGCTAACCAGCTGTTCCTGCTAACAGGTCCAACCCGATGATGACCCACATAACTAGCTAACATCGGTTATTCAGAAAGCCGTTCCCTTGATCATTTAACTTAACACACATACAAAAAATATACAATCGCGTCGTAATACCCACCGGTCAACTCTACTCTTCTTCGCTACACAGCGAATATAATCACAGATAAGAAGATGGCTAGATGTTACAATTATGTGTGATTACTACTGATCATATCCATCTGTGATTTACTGCATGGATTAACGTGTGATAGATAATTAATGATTGCACTTCCCAGAGCTGGGATGTGTTCAGGCATCCGTTAGCTAGGAAGTTGCATTGGCACACCCAGTGAACAACGGTATGTGGGTAGCCACGACCGACCATGTCCTCTAAAAACATGGGCTACGTGTTATATAAATCTTAACTTAAGTAAAGAATAGATGTTAATACAAAATAAACCCTAGATTGATGTCTTATATTTGCCATTATGAGGTATCTCCCCCCGCCGTTAGCATAGCATCGCGTACCTGTAACCCAGCCAGCTACAAAGAACTGGGAAGCATCCAGACTTTTAAAAGCTTTGAGATCAGCACCAGTATATGGGGGTACCCCGTTTACCACACAGTGGTACAGATCAGCACCAGTATATGGGGGTACCCCGTTTACCACATAGTGGTACAGATCAGCACCAGTATATGGGGGTACCCCGTTCACCACACAGTGGTACAGATCAGCACCAGTATATGGGGGTACCCCTGCTTTACCACATAGTGGTACAGATCAGCACCAGTATATGGGGGTACCCCGTTTACCACACAGTGGTACAGATCAGCACCAGTATATGGGGGTACCCCGTTTACCACACAGTGGTACAGATCAGCACCAGTATATGGGGGTACCCCGTTTACCACACAGTGGTACAGATCAGCACCAGTATATGGGGGTACCCCGTTTACCACACAGTGGTACAGATCGTGTGAACTGAAGTCGGGCAGAGTCGGTGATTTAATAAGGTCCGTGAAAACAGAGGGAGAACGAATTAAGGGTCGGTATCCAATCCTGCTATCTCCAACTTCTCCAAATACTGCTCTTTGTGAGCACCTACCAGATGCCCTACCTCGACCGATAACGGCACGACAACTTGTTGTTCAATAGAAGAAGCCATAAGTGTGTTATGTATTTCAAACTGATTGAAACTATGAAACTTTCCGCTCGTCTACTACTGTTTAGCCTGTGCTTCTGCCGTCCGTCATGGCGCCGTCACGTGGTCGTGTGACGTGTTTGCAAAGGGTCAATTGCTACCTCACCTTATACTAGGCTATATCTCATATCCTATACTATATTATTATTTACCATGTTATACTGTATTATTTTAATATGGTTATATGCTACTGATTTTTTTGTATCATATTCTATATTTATATCTCTATATTAATACAGACAAACACTAAGTCAGAATTTCCAGAAAATCTGCTAAATAAATTGGATATCAATGCATGTTTCCATCCACTGCTGTTATATAAATATTAGGAGTTCTAATTTTTCAGTTGGGTGATATTGTGCATAATAAGAGATGGATGGAAACACACTTGTTTTTGTTATTTCATTAATCAATCCTTGCCCTTTTAACCTCCTCCTTTTTCTTGACGGATGAAAAGATAAAATATACCGCAGCTGAATACTATATCATCATTTACCATGTTATACAATATTATTTTAACATGGTTATATGCTACTCATTTTTTGTATCATATTCTATATTTATATCTCCTCATTACCGTAATACAGAAAAACACAAGTGTCGTTACTTACTTATCATACAGTAACATAGACTTGGCGACTGCTGCTATTATAGCCTATTATATCACACTACTTGTCACTTTAATCATATCACTGTCACTTGCATTTTTTCTTGTCTCCATATGCTCTGTAGTTATTTATTTTAGTTTCTTTCTTTCTTTTACTTTCTCTGTTTATCTGCACTATTTCTCTCTTTGACACTCACCACTGTATTCTGTATAACAAAGTTAGTTGGACCTCTCTGGCACAAAGGCGTGATAAACATTTTTCATCCACAAATCTCTCATCAGACTGTCGCCATTATATATACTGTAGCGTGTAGCAACGGTATGCTGAACTGGATCACAGGACCTTACCAAACTATAGTTCAACAAACTGCCTTATGCTTCCATAAGTTCCACAGCTTTCTGAGTTTGGTCAATCTGCTTTTGGTTTCTATGTACCAAAAGCAAGGAACTACCTTTAACGATTACTTAAGCTGGACACTCCTACTACCCCTAAACATTTCAAGATTATTTTAAAATCATTTTACCTCAGTGTGCAATTGTTTTCATTGAGTATTACAGTTTATCTGAAATGATAAAACACTAAACCCCATTCTCTGAACCAAATGCTCAGTGGCCTAAACCCATTCGTCAAATCATTCGCTCTTCTTGCAAAACTCTAAACACACTCTCACTCACTAAAACACATTTCACACTGTGATGCACTTGTGTGGCAAAATGGTTAAACACAACTTTAACGCAGTTGTCATCGTTTACACACGACGACTCAAAATTGTACCCACATGTTTCTAATGTATGTAATGTTCAATTGTAGAGAATGTAAGCCATTTCAGAGTGCACAGATGTGATGCTGAGGCCGAATACATCTTTCATTGACTTTGATTTTGCGGTTTCACAATATTTTTTAGTGTACCGTCATGTGCTTTTCATTTTGTTTTCTTTGTTCTTTGGCTTTTTGCAGTTGGACTACTGTATTGTTCTACAAGTGCCTCATATACAGACATTCAACATTGTAGTACTTGCACTACTTGCAGTGTACGAGATATTCACTTTACAAGTTGTGATATACTTTTAGTTTTCATTGTAAAATGTGTTTACTATATGAAATAAAAAAACATATATACATATATATATATATATATATATATATATATATATATATATATATATATATATATATATTCTGTGACTACATGCCCTGGACACTGTGTTCTCGAATGTTTGAGGTAATGTCTAATGAATGCTCTGTAGTGTTTAGTTATTGACCGGCTGTGTGTATGATCTGAGAGCATTGTTTGACTTGCCAGTTTTGAGAAAATGGGTGAGGGTTTCAAGACATGTGTCTTAGCAATCGAGAAAAACTGGTTACCAATTGCTGCCCGGATCCGCTTCAAGACACTAGTACCTGCATACAGGGCCACAAATGGATCAGCCCCAGCATACATCCAGGACATGGTCAAACCCTATACCCCAACCCGCCCACTTCGCTCTGCATCAGCCAACCTGCTTGCTGCCCCCTCACAGCGACGAACAACTAATCACTGAACCAAATCCAGACTGTTTGCTATCCTGGCTCCTAAATGATGGAATGAGCTCCCTACTGACATCAGGACGGCCGAAAGCCTACGCATCTTCCACCAAAGGCTGAAACACATCTCTTCCGACTGCACCTCGGATAAACATAAAACCTTGCTCCTCAGATCTCTGCAGGGTAAATCGAAACAGCTAGCTAGACTATCTGTCAAATCTGAGTTTTCTCTCGCACGACTATTTTACAGCGGCTCCGTGCGGAGCTTAACACCGCCCATGACAATTGTGATTGGTTTAAAGAAAGGCCAATCAAAAAGCCAGACGCTCCTCCACTCCGCAGAGTGTGGATGGGCCATGGATGTATTAAGAGAACTGGATACAGTGTTCGTCGGGAAGCCCCGTACATTCCAATGAGAGTGCTCAAAAGTGCATAAAGCAAACATGGAGCTCGGATCTTCCGCATTGTTGGCCCATGACGTCACGATGGACACGCGCACTAGCAACAATTTGTTTGTGTTGTCTTTGCAACCGGTAGCAACATGCTCGTTCATGAACTCCTCTCTCGTGTTTCTTACAAGTGGCGAACTCAACTCGCCGTTTTCATTGTCTAAAATATTCACTAACGTTAAACACTGTGTTTTCGTTGTTCCCGATCGTTTACATGCTTAGCTAAATAAACGATAGATGTATTTAGCTAGACAACCAAGGAGATTTAATCATTATGTCGTGCTACTAGCTAGCTAGCTAGCTAATAACTAGCGCTAGCAGTTAGCCTGCAGTTTCGTGAACAAAGCTCATCCATGGCTTCATCCTTCATCCACGTTACGAGCTTTACAGCATACAGCCCTCGGATGTATCATAAGAGAGAACCAAGGCCATGTAATCACTATGTCTGTAGTAACGTTATGTAGGCATATAGCTAGCTATGTAGCTATAGATCTTAATACAGCCATGCTAGCTACCCCTGATGTTAGCAACTAGCTAGCTAGTCGATAGCCCACCAGTTTGGGAAATGCTAATGACGTTACATCCACATAGCTAACAGGCTTTACAGCATACATACATCCCTCAGATGTATCATAACTTCATAAGATAATACATACCATATACCATATTAATAGAACACATGGTGAATTACAACCATTAGCTTTATCCATTATTACAGCTAGCTACATGACCTCGGGAGAACAGTCATGTGAGTGGGTGGGCGGGCGCAGTCCCGCGGCTCTGCTCGCGTCCATTATGCGCGTTCATCATGCCAAATTTAATAATTCTGGATTCGCTACTAGTGAATGTTAAAAATGTTAAAAACGTGACGTTTTAAACAAGGTCAACAACTGTCATGTGCTGACATCACACGCTGGAATATGTGCCTGCATAATGATTTCATCACTTGCTGACATCACCTAGCACCTCTGTCAGCCCAGAGTGATGCGTCCAAGGTCTGACGCCATCCCTGCTCTCTTTACCTGACTGCCCTGTCTGTCAAGATGACATCAACGCAGCTTCAACCCCCCCACCTCCCGAAAAGAGTGAGTCAGCCTCTCCTGTCTGTTGGGAAGAGGAGAGGAGAGGGGAGAGGAAAAGAGGAGAGAGGAAGAGAGGAGAGAGGAAAGGAGGACAGGAGAGGCGAGGAGAGGAGAGAGGAAAAGAGGAGAGAGAAAAAAGGAGAGGAGAAAAGAGGAGAGACAAGAAATGAGAGGAGAGAGGAAAAGAGGAGAGGAGAGGAGAGGAGAGAGGAAAAAAGGAGAGGCGAGGAAAGGAGAGAGAAAAAAGGAGAGAGGAAAAAGGAGAGGAAAAGGAGGAGAGACAAAATGAGGAGAGGAAAAGAGGAGATGAGAGAGGAAAAACGGAGAGAGGTAAAGGGGAGATGAGAGAGGAAAAAAGGAGAGAGGTAAAGAGGAGAGAGGAAAAGAGGAGAGACAAGAAATGAGAGGAAAGGAGAGACAAGAGAGGTAAGGAGAGGAGAGGAAAAGTTTTGGTTTGCCTTTATTGGATAATTTTAGGAGAAAAATCACAATCACAAAAATCAGAAACAAGTCAAGCAAAAGAAAGACCTAAATAAAATAAAAACAACAACAAACCCTGTCAACAAAAAATGGGCTTTCTTAATCCAAAATGAACCACCAACTCTCCATCCTCCCCCACAGAGCAGAGGAGAGGGCAGACAAGAGAGGAGAGGAAAAGCAGAAGGATAGAAATGACAAGGATGAAAATGGCGTGCTCATTGGAAAGGCTTGGAAACTGAGAAGGTTGAGTATGAGCGTACTCAAGGATAGGACAATAGTGGATAGCTTTCACCTCACCCTAACACCCGGCATGTTTGCCCTTATTGAAAAATCCAAATTTAGCGCCACAATTTCCAGAAAATCTGCTAAAGAAATTGTCAATCAATGCATGTTTCCATCCACGGCTGTTATACAAATATTAGGAGTACTAAATCAAAGATAAAATATACCGCAACTGATCAGACTGAAAGATGGGTAGGAGATCAGAGAGAGACTGACCCAGGCCTGTGGGCTTCTGCATGTGACCACATCATTACTGTGAGAGAGGTGAGGGTGAGACATGAAGGGCAAAAGGAGGTTATGGCTGCTTTAAAACCTTAATCTAAGCCCTTTAAGAGTTTTAGTGAGCAGAAAGGTAAAGAAAGCCTTTGTCCTTTTTTTTTTTTTTTGACAAATTCAAATTCGGCAGGATTGTCTGCGGGGGCTCGATGCTGTCATTCGGCAGTTTTCAACCTGCGCTGTGCACTATTTCTCCTGGCCCGTCCCGGGAGAGAGGAAGCGGAGATGGCTGGAGGAGACTGATGCTCTTTAGACAGTGGATCAGTTATTGCTGAGCCGAGGAGGCAGAACCTGTGATAGATACAGCTCCCCAAGAGGGCGTGGAGATGATCATTATGGAGAGGAGGTAAAGAAGGAAGGAAGGAAGGAAGGACTAAAGGGTGAAGAGTTTAAAAAGAAAGATCTCTGATCTCTGAAGAGCTTTGTCCCTTGAGACCTTCCTCCACTGGCTGTTTCAGAAGTGACTCTGGGTGACTGTGCACTCTTTATTACATGTGAGACAATTTCCTCGTGGGAGTGAAGTCACAGGCGACACGATGTCAAGTACAGTACGATCAAAGACGCGAGAACCACTGAACTCAGAGAGCCTCTCATGTCTTTGCCTCTTTCTCTTTGTTTTCCTCAACATTCTTATTTGTGCCAGTGTGAATGTCAAAAGGAAGAAAGGCGAAGGGTTTGTTTCCGTACAGAAAGTCTTCATGATTCATGTTTCCTCTGCTTTGATCTGCGAGCTGTGCACAGCCCCGGGATAAACCATTTCAGGTTGTCTAAACAATTTCCAATCACTGTTTCCATATTTAGGTTCTTATATGGAGGCGAGAAGAGAGGGCCTCACATGCTAACATGCTCCTCTCTGAGCAGCAGGGAGGAGGGGAGAACCTGATTCTCTCCATTAAGAGTGAAGCCAGACATTGATTTGTGCAGACGGAACACGCATGCACAAACAAACATGCATATGTGCACACAACACACACATCTGCACAACCATATGCCATGTGAGGTCAGCTTACCGGCAAACCGAGAGCCCCCTGAAAACACCCACCTCAATCTCTCATCTCGCTCTCCAAACACACATCTGCTCCCCAGCGTGCCTCCCCTCCTAACCCTCTGTGAAGTCAACCTAGGCTCTTATTAGTAAACCCCACCCACCTTTTCTCTGCTCACCTTCCCAATTACCCAACATCCCGCTCTGTAAAAAACCCTCAAACAATTCAAAAACTGCAGAGCAAACCAGAACAACACTTCAACTCAACAGCTTGATTGCGTGGACGAACACAACATGATTGTGTGTGTGTGTGTGTGTGTGTGTGTGTGTGTGTGTGTGCGCACGTGCTGCTGCATGACATCATTCAGCTGTTCCTCTGGGCAGGACTCCATCCAACTAAATAATCCAGGCCAGCTCCATAAAGCAGGGAGTGCCGCCACATTCCCCCAGCCATGAAATATCAAGTGGTATTAAGTCACCATAACTGTCTGCCTCCTTCCTTCCTCCTGCACTCACACATGCAAAAGTACTAACGCACAAGCATGCACACTGCATTTGTAATTGCAAAATGTAAAGAAAATCAACAAAGAAACACTCTCTGTCGAAGATTTATTCTATTTATTTTTGTGCGTCAGTATCAGATGTGCAGTAAGCACGCAGCAGGTGGCTCCACATTAACCTTCGCCCACAGTCTGAGCAGCACAGCAAAGCGCAGCGCAACGCAGAGATCTGGTTTCGGCCCCTCACTCTCCCCTCCATCCCTCCATCCCTGCGGACCATTATACATGACATCAGAGCCTCTCGACAGCCTCGCACAGCTGTGGCCAGAGCAGAGCGGAGCAATACCCCAGGTCCATCCAACCTTCTATATGCTCAAACAGCAACGCAGGCAACTGAGATTCTTGCTTAGTTCGGACATTTAAACTCTCATTATATTTTTCACATAGCCTAATTGAATACATTCCTCCTGATGTTTTTCACAGAAAAGCAGTTCACTTAAAATGATGATTTAAAAATAAATACGGGGCAATTTCTAACACGTCAAAATGTCTCAATTCTGCATCCTAATGTAGTCGACAACAAGCAGCTTCGCTAATTCAAATGGTTTGAACCTACTGAGTCAGTGCTTTCTGTCCTAGCTGGGACAGGGGTTGTGATGATTTATTGAGGCAAGACGATCAAGACCAAGTGTGGTTGGGATGAATTAACAGGAGTGAGATTGAAATTGCTTGTAAGATTTTTTTAAAGTGCTTTCATTAACTGTAACCTCAATCAGTCGCATAATTTTCAGTTAGCAGGTAATATGTATGCACAAAAGACAAAAGTGAACTCTCATAATAGTTTTCCTTTAATTGAATTTGTGGAATGTCAGTCATTTGTTTTAACGTCATTCATTTTCTTCAGTTCCTGTGTGAAACATTTGTATTTCGCCAGAGTGTTTCGTCTGTTTTTCTCCTACATCTGAGGAATGTTAACAGGTGCTGGCTCCACGTTCAATCCGCAAGAAACGTACTGGGACAAAAGAACAACTGGCGAGAGCACCTGTTTTCTACAAGGCTGGGAAACTGGAACCTATTCCCTAATCACACTTGAGAGTCAAAAACAAAAGGCCATTTCTTTTGTCACAGCTGAAGATAAGTACATACAGTTTTGATCCAGTTAACCCCTTATGTTCTGTTTGATAGACAGCCTCTGTGTGGTGATGAAGGAGGTTACAGTTGCAGTTCTCTCAGACGTGCTTCACACCTTTCTGGGCTGCACTACAGAGACACCGTGTGGTGGCAAATTACACACCAGATCCCAAACATTAACATAATATATGCATAATTGAAGAGATTTTCTATTAATCCTCCACTGCATTGTGCCAGTTTTAATAAAGAGGTTGACGTTCCTCAAATGATTCAATTGCAAAAGTGTTTCTTTGCACGAGAGAGAATCAGCATGTTCATGTAGACATAAGAAAGTATATATGTATATATTTAGAAAGAGGTACGCATAATTATATCAAATATATTAGGAGAATATTCCATTTCCTTACTGGACTACTTCTACATGAAGATTCAGGTCTGAACTACAAAGCTGCTGTTACCTTTAAGATATGTTATGTTAATTACAGTGGTTATTTTATTTATTTATAGAAAAAGACAGGAGGGGTTTTATTTATGTTTTAAAGTTGTATTTTTTTCAGTTGTAATATGTATTATCGATTTTACTCCTTTAAATCATATTTCTTGTGTTTTTTTGTTTTTGTTTTAATTCTTTCATTTATTGTACTTTTCCTCAGATTTGATAAGTTTATCATTGTTATTATTGTGATGCATGTGTATGTACAGCATAATATGTAGGCAGCAAAGTAGAGCTTTTATCTTGTAAACCTAGGGTAGGATTTGAGCAGGATCTTGTCTCGTATAGTTATTATTAAAATCTGTACTACAAAAAAAAATATTTAGAAAATAATTAAAGAAAAAACTGAGATGCAGTGGCAACCCATGTAATAACCTGTAAGGGTGCAGGAAAAAACAAGGCTAAGAATTGATATTCAAGATGAGACAAAAATTGCGTTTGTATACATGACTGAAAAATCTTGAGTTGAGATCACCTGAGAAGCATAAGGTCAGCCATTCCCCAGAGAGCTCTGCAGGAGACAGCTGTTACAGCTAGTCTGTCCCCCCCCACACACACACACACACACACACACACACACACACACACACACACACACACACACACACACACACACACACACACACACACACACACACACACACAACGGCTGGGTGGATCCTCTGCAGGGCCATAGGTGCTGTGGGGCCATATGGTTGTTCCGGGTCACTACCTCCACTTAGGGTTCAGAGGTGCCTCATTTCTCATTGACATTAGATTAGACACATTCACCAGGATTTAACCAGACACAGCCCACCATGACCCTGCTCCCATCCTGCATTCAGTATACAGTAGGGAAATATGCGATATGCCATAACATCTTAAAGTGCACTCATTTCTTCCTTTCTGCTGCTTTCAGTATACTGCTCAAATACAAATACTGAACAATTTCTACTCCTGCGTCATTGATGAGTAACATCACTGGCTGGTACAGAAACTGCACTGAACACAGACACAGGCAGAGCAGAGTGAAGTCTCGGAGAGTAGAGCAGTTAAGTAATGTTAATTGCTCACTCACTTTTTTAAGCACTGGACCAATCGTGCAATTGGCTGATTGCATTTATTGACCCAACGTAACTTTTTACTGGCCACAGGCCATAGGGCAATTCTTATTGTTGGACCCAGCTTATCAACACTCTAGGCACCAGTTCCTCTCTGGCATTTGCTCTTTCCTCCTTTAACCATGCAGAGTTGTACCGCAGCACTAGTCTAATAAACCTTGCATGCCGATTCTGACCAATCAGACGATGCCTTACGGCAAGAACTCTGTCTTTCTGACTGATTGGCTCTGTCCAATCAGTCAGTTAACAGTTAACAGCATGGCACGTACTGCATATGACCAAATAGCGCCTACAGACAGAATGCAATTTAATTTGTTGATACTATATTCAAAGTGCAAAATCAGTCTTTCTCAATGTGTTTATCACGCAAGTTGACATCGCGATGATGATAAAAAACAATATATTGTGCAGTCTGCTTTGATTTGATTATTTACTGAAAGAGTAGAAGAGTGCATGTCAAAAGGGCTTTCGTAAAGGCTCGAAATCCTTTGTTTCCGTCGTCCAGTAAATTTGACTTGCTGCAAAGAGAAAGGTAAAGTCTCCCTGAAGAGCAATGCAAAAAGACTCAGAAGAAAAAGCCTGTGTGTGTGTGTGTGTGTGTGTGTGTGTCATGAGTACAGCTTGCATGCAGTGAGAACTGGCAGAACATGCCCCTCTGAGGTTAGACACGCTAGATGGAAAACACCCCTCAAAGACCTCCAAAATAATTCAACACTCTCTCCTTCTTCTCTTTTCCAGCACTATCTTTGATCTCTCCAACCCAAGGCTTCTCCTGTTCCTGATTCATCTGCCTGTTCCTGCCTCTTTACGGCACCACCCTCGTGCTGACTCTGTCTCTTTTCACTGAAATTGGATTCGGAGGCTGCTTTATTCACAGAGGGATCAACTTCAATGCCTGTCTTTTTTTCCCCTTCCCCTTCTTCTTTTCTCTCCTGGCAAATGCCACAGTGAGAGGAGAAAAGGGGAGAGAAGTAGCAGGTGGAGGAGGGAGAAGAGTAGTCTCTTCTGGATTGTATCTTCATCAGCTCGGCCTGGTGGTGCAGCCTGGGGCAGCCCTTACTGCTTTTTCTCTTTTCAGTCCGCTCTGTCCATGTGAGACCAGAAAATATTAGGCTCTTTGTGAATAAGATTCTTGTACTTGAAAAAGGATGTGTTTCCCATTTGTCTACTTTACTGGGAAAATAAAATAGACATGACATGTCAGACAAAAGCAGGGATGCGATATGTTGCTCTGAGACCTCTCGGGGGGGTTTCCTGATTGGAGATGATCGAGTGGCATCCTCGGGTTTAAGCTTTGCATCTCCTGAAGAGGCCCCCATCTCCCTGCTCCTCACCTGAGTAAATGGCCTCTTGTCTACTGCCAGCTCTTGATTGAAGAGAATGGATGGAGGGCAAAGAAGAGGGAACTGTGTTTTTCTGGAATAATTAAAACCAGGAGGTGCAGCGAGACCTTCTGAACACACTGTATTTATGTATCAGTGTTTCTTTAGTGAATGAAAATACAACCAAAATGATTAGTTATCCTTTTTTAAATGACAATAGCAAACCTAAAACAAAATAATAGGTAACATTAAAAAAAACTATGACAAATGTATTACAATTCTCATCAAAAAAATTGAAAGCTAACAGTACAGTATGCCTGGTAATGTTACGTTACCAGGCATACCTATAAGTCTATAAGTCTTTAAGAATATATGTGAGTTTGTATTTTGAACATTCTTAACAAAACAATCTTTTTAAGCTTATTTGTGACCGAAACGACCAAGTTCAAGGGTCCCTTTCAGGAAGGAGGTTTAACAAACTCTGAGTCTAACCCTGATCTCTGAGTTGATTTATCCTGAGATGGAAACTCTGAGTTTTCGGTTCCAGAACAGCTGATTTGAGTTGGTTCAATCAACTCGGAGTAGGTTGACTCTGAGAACATTGCTGCTCGAGTCAATGCGTAAGCATTGACAGTGTATTAATTTCATATTTAATCACAGGTCACCTATGATATTACTGGTGAAAACTGGAATGGTATAACACCTATAATTTCATTTAGGTGCAATCCTGCGATTCACGGTTAAAACCCTTCTCAGTCAGTTACACACATGTTTTGGCCATCTGACAGCAGGTAAAATAAACCTTTGGCTTTCATTTATCTCCACCAACACTCACCTAGCTCCCAACTTCCTTTCTCAGTTGTCTAATCACTCTTTGCACTTGGTTCCAAACTCCTGTAGAGATAAGTTATGCAGCAGCTGCTACATTTAAAATCCATAGTCTGTATTCAAAATGGGGGGGGTGAAATACAGCACACACCTAGGCAGGCATCTCTCTTTGAGTACGGTTGAATAAGATCTGTGCTCTGTATAATGGATCTTGGGCTACCTGTGTGTGCTGATAAACACCAGCAGACACAGGAAACACAGCGGCAGCGGACCGTCAACTCCAACCTGCTCACAACGCCGACCGGCCTCCATCTGTCGCCACTTTTGAAAAGAGCGGCTGAGAACACGTTTGTGTAATTTGGCATGTTCTTTCAAATGGAAATAATCCGCCTGTTTCTCTTTCCGAGGGGAGGCTCCCCTCTGTCGTGGCTTTCAAGGTAAGATTAAGAGGACGTTTTTATCGTGCAGGGTTTAGCTCTCTCTTCCTCTGGTGATTTCTCTGCCCTCAATCTGGCTGTTTGAAATAAACAGAAGGCTTTTCTGAGCTGCACTCTTTGCCCACTATCAGCCTGTGAGGAGGGAGCCGTGAATGTATAAACTGTTAAATCTAAAAAGAAATAAATGAATACAATTTGATTACAAAGATGTGGCATAAAAATCAAAGGAACATGAAATAACTTCCTCACTATTTCTGCATCCAATTTTCTCTATGATGTGAATGAAAGGGAGTGTATTTGCCTTGAGTTTGTAGTTAGTGGTATGGTTGAAATGAAAGGAAGCATCTCAGTTGTAGCATTGCAACTTCAATTCATCACTATTAGGTGAATTAAGAGATGTTTATTGTCCTTGTTAGTGTATATATTTGCATTAATTGTTTGCCAAATCGTCTAATTGCATTATCTTAACCCCGGACTATAGCTTGCATATCATTTCATTATTAAAACTGTTATTGCCTCCAAAGCTCTAAAACTTAATTTTGAGAGACATAGAATGTTTCAAGTTGCATGTTTAGAGCAGGAAATGTTGACCTGGAGACATTGTTTTTCACCTCCTGGCTGGAGAACGGGCTAAACAGATTGGAGCTCTGTTGCTCCGGCCAACAGGACCAGCAGCACAAATAATTGTGACTCAGATAGGACCATATGATAAACAGTCTGATCCTACTGATGAGGGAAGTGAAGGTCAAATTCAGTGTGTCTGTGTCTGTGTGTGTGTGTGTGTGTGTGTGTGTGTAAGGAAATATTTTCATTGAACGCACAGGGACAGAAAGCATCATGTCTGCAGTAAGTGAACATGGCTGTCTGTGCTGACACCACGTTAGCATCCCCCCCCCCCACAGCAGCCTAATGCAACTGCATCCTGCTTTAGTAAGAGAATCCGTCGTAAGGGTTTTGTGTTACACCAGATTCTGTGACCTGCCTGAATTTCAGCTGCCACTGGCAAAGCTTTAACTTTAGTCATATACTGTTTATTTGTAGATTTAGCCAAAAATGCTGACCCTCATACTAATTTATAGGATCACAAATTTTGATAGCTCCAATAGCAGAGACTGGTGGTCTGTAGTGCATGTAATGTCAATGTCAATATTAGATATCCATTATTCCTTTTACCTTTACAGGCATAACTGTGTCCAGAAGCGTATTTCTACACTTAAGTCTATTTTCTTCTTATAGATGTAACTAAAGTGGCTTTAAGTACTACCCAATACTGCAGTTGGTATTTGCCAGGAAGGTGAACCTATAGTATAATATACTGGCTACAAACGGGAGCATGTTATACATGTCTAGTAGCCAAGCCCAACTGAGATACCTATCAAGTGTTACTTGAGTAATTTTCTTAGACTTAAAAAAGCTCCTCCAGACTCGTGAAAGACATTTAGTTATGCTTTTTTTATTTTTTTTTATTCTGAAATAATGTATTACTAGGCATTCTTGCAGCTATAGTCAAATGTGTGCTACAATAGTGTAATTTCCAGTGTTCCCCCTATAACCCTCATCTCATCATATCTGAACATTCCAGTAGTCAGATGGTCAAATCAGTGGCCAACTGTATCTTTGCCAACCAAACGGTTTGGAATGCAGGAGGTGCTCACTGCCGTTCACTCACGTCCGTGATCTGCCAGCTGCTGACATTTAGTGGCAAACATCACAGCTTACAGCGTTCACACAAATGTAAACACGCAAGAAAGCATTCACACGTGGACAAATACTCGACTCTCACACAGCCAAGTTGTCTGTGTGGGAGAACGCCAGCGTGTTCTACCTCTGTATCAAAACCACATCACACGCTGAACCCGTGATAAAACTTCAGCGAGAATGTGGCGAAACAACACACTCCACGCTACGCTTCTCAGAGGTTTGGATGGGGAACCTGGGCTCCAGTCTAACCCAGTCAGCCGGTTCTGACCATGCTGCTGGAGCAGATGGGAAACAGCAACAATCTGCTGCTCCGGCTCCAAGGTGAGATTGGATGTCCAAGAAGGGCGAAGAAAGAAATGCTTGTTTCTTACAGCTCCAAAAGACAACTTTTCCAAATCAATCACTGCATTTGACTGTAACAATGGTATGATGTTAGTGCAGAAGGTCCCTTTCTCATGTCTTTATTCAACCAGGATATGCCTCTGACCAAATATGACACTATCAGTCATCATTGTTTCCCTGATGTGACACCAGAAGGACCACTGAGGGGCCAAAATGCCCCTCAATGGTCTGATTGAACATTATTAGTCTAGACTGCAGCTGGACCAGGAAGGATGGATACATGAGGTGGCGCTACACTTCACTTTGTCACGTCTAGGGATGCAGGCTTGGACCTAAAAGTGCAGAGACAAGGAGGTTGTGGAAGATATAGAAGAATTATTAAATTAAACAGCTTACAAACAAGAGGAGTCCTGAGGCAGGCCGTCAGGCAAAAGGAGTAGTGGCAGGCAGGCAAAAGGAGTTCAGAAAACTGAAGACTGGGGAATCCAAACACAAGGAGAGACATCGGAAGCAACAAACACAATAATCTGACACAGACAAAGGAAGCACAGAAACTCATACACGAGGTAACGAGGGCAGTAACGAGGGACAGGTGACATGAAGGCTGATGAACAGGTGAGACACACCAGGGCGGGACAGAAAATCACAAAGGCGGGAAAACACACAAGGCAGGAAGTAAAACAAGACATGACACAGGAGAAACAGACACTACAAAGTAAAACAGGAGACCGAAGCATGAAAACACACACAAGAATGGAAATAGGAAAACAAAACACAGAACGAACACGGGTTAAACATAACCATGAACAAATAACAGGGAAACACAGGAAATGAATTGACAAAATAAAACAGGAAAAAATCCACAAATGAAAACCACAACCACTTTCACACACTTTCAGTTTACTATGGAACTGCAAAAGTAGTTGTACAGAATGTCTGTGACTGTCATCTTCCATCAGGCTGTGACTCATCTAAAACTTAAAATATATGGGCTGCAGGAAGCAGACCCTGATGTCCTCCCCCTGACTTTGTATAAGGATGTCGAACTTCCTGGTTTTTTAACAAAACATTGAAAACTTAATTTGGTTATTTTGGTTTATGATACTTGGAAAACCGCTGACATTCTCATCTGCCTCAGTTGCTCTTTGTGTTTAGTGCTAATTGGCTAACATCCAACAACAAACATGGTAAACATACAGTAGTTAATAATATGCCTGCTAAACATCAGTATATTAGCATTGTCATCGCGAGAATGTTAGCATTTAATTAAAAAGTACAGCCTCACGGAGCAGCTGGCATAGCTATAGACTTTTGATTATATTTTTGCCCCTTCCCCTTAAAGTAGGGACAGACAATATGACTGTTAAGCAGATTATGAATATGATTTGGGTGTGACGACTCATTGGAACAAGATGGACCGGGTCTGTTCCAGTCTGGGTCAGATAAATAAACAAAAGAAGAGAAATGGCGAGAAATGCTAAAAACAAAAATGCAAATAAAACCTGTTCAAAATGACAATGGACATCAGAATCTTTTTTGTTTTCATTCTTGTTTAGTTTTTTTTTCTTCAGATTGGCTGTTTTCCATCTGTTTCTTGGAAATCTTGGAGGCTTTACAAATGAATTGACTCAGCCTTATGTTAGATGACAGCTCGTCAAGCTGAGTGACAGCAGTGGGTGAGCTTTAACAGGTGGATACATGCACAGAATATGTAAACAAGCTGCACACACACACACACACACACACACACACACACACACACACACACACACACACACACACACACACACACACACACACAGACAATGGAATGCTCCTCACCTCTATTACTCCTCACCTTCTGGTCCCTGCAGGACAGTTGGATGGGAGCCTTCATCTTCATCTAGTAAACATACACTCTCACTGTCAGGATAACATGATTTCCAAAATCCATGCTGAGCCTGAACGAATGCACACAGCCTCACAAACGAACACCCCACAGACAGGCGAACAAGTGCACACACATGCGACCCCCACAGAGGAAGTGAGATTAGCTTTTTGCTGTTACTGTAATTCAGTTATCCCTCGCTGCCGGAGGCCAAATGGTGGGCAGGGAGTAGGATTCTGCTGTGTCTGTACTTGTGTGTCTGGCGGCTTGCTTATCCCTCTCATACACAGGTGAATGCCTTTTTGCCTGCCTGTCTACTCGACACCTCATCCCCTACTGACTTCCCACAACCTCAGGACACCGTAGGTGCCCCCTCGCTGCTAAGCTGCCATCTCAAATCCACTATTGTGACGGGTAATTTCTGACATGGTTTCCCCTCAAGAATTTTGCCATCGGCAGGGTGTGTTCACCCATGCCACCTCTGTTCAAACAAGGATCACAATTGTAGAAACATAAGTCTAAGTTGGCAGAAGGGAGGATTTTTGAGCGTGACACTGTGACAAGGCCCACCAATGGTTACCAATAAACCAGTGGAGCCAGTGAGTACTTGGCGTGCCAGAGCCCACGTCATTAATCTGCGAACCCGCTCGCAAATGCGCACACACCATCCATGAAGTGAGTCATGAGCACACATATGCATGCATGCACACAGTGGGAGGCAGCTTTCTGGCGCAGGTTAGCCACAATCCGGGGCTTTTCCTCCCTCCATCGTGGACCCCTTGCCAGGCCAGGCTTGGAAAGAGGTCATATTCTCCAAGGTGTGTCTAAACAGAGATGACATGTGGATGTGCTGGCACGAGCACCGCTCTCGGCTCCCTACCACCGCATCTCACGCCCCTGCCAGAAAAGCAGCCGCGGTTGTTTTCTTTCCCCTCTTTTTTCTTCTCTTTTTCTTCTCTTTCCCCCCGAAAAGCAGCTCTCTGCCAGAGAAAACAGAATCATTGTTTGTTTTAATGGTTGTTCCATTCCTCAGGTTTATCCTGACTTAAAAATACCAATAAAGTAGAGAGCAGGCTTGACAACTGGAATGATGCTTGTGTTAATTTGGGTACGCTATTGCCTCCATAGCCTGAGGAGTTCTTTCTGTCACTTTTCATTAAACCATTTTTCTACTGACTGACATGTTTGTGGAAATGTATCCCCATGACTTATTCCCATCCTAACATGACAGCGTAGTATTTACAGTATGTGATGTATCATCAGATCTTTCCCAGGGCAAACATCTAATTGCACAGTGACAGACATTATAATAACAAATGCATGAATTAGGAAAACACACAAACTATTGTGGTTTCCTTTAACATCATTTTTTTTTAATATCTGTAATTAGATGTTGATACTGGCCAGATTCCTGGTTATGTAACTGAATATGATTGCAAGTGACACCTTCCTGTAAAAGAGGATGTCTACATTAGGACCATAAACTGTTTTCTAAGATTAAGACTGACTCACAATACAAGGTGAGCAGCACCTATTAAAGATCCCCTCCAGACATTTCTTAAGACTATACTATATATATATATATATATATATATATATAAACAGCTGCCTCATTCTGATAGAAAATAAGGTCAATGAGATGAGTGTTTGAACCAAAACAGTAAAGATTTGGGACAGAAAAAAATTTGAACCAAAACAGTGAGCCAAAAGATGCTGAAAAAACTGAGGAAGACTGTGGGTTTGTCACTACAAGCTACACATTTTACATTACACTTAGTCATTTGATACATTTCTGTTATAAAATATTGATTAGTGTATTTAAATGTTTACGTACTCCAGCTATTGACATGGAATATCAACTCATGCCAAATTTTGGAAGAACTGCTTAAAGCAAATGAACTGCTCCCAAGGAGAACTTTTAGTAGTAAGAAAATGAGCAATGAGTAACATCTTTATTTTTCGTGTCACAAGCCCAACACTGCTCCTGTGCCTCTCCAGCTGATAAGCTTTTTTAAGCTGACAGAGCAGGATCACAGCTATCTGGTAAATGGAAATGCACTGAAAGCTACCCACACTCAGCGGATTGCTTTGGCTTGCATCATTTTGCGTCCCTGGCTGAATTAGTGCTTACTAGGTGGTAATAAAACAACTGTGGGCTGTAGCATTGAGTTCAGGGTGAAGACAGCACAGTGTAGACCCCCGGGGGAATCTAAAGCCCTAAGCCCATAGGTACAGTATGTCCACAGGTCCCTGGCCAAGACCTGAGTGGGTATCAGGTTCGTCGCAGAGCTCATCAGATTCAGACCTGTCCTGGTTTTGATTTACTGCATCCCTGGAAGAGAACACGGAACATCACCTGCATCTGCTTTGCACTGACAAATCAAACCCAGTTGTACTGTAGTGGGAAGGCACGGAGTTAACCAAAAAAGGGACTTTAATCATTTTTATTGATGGTAGGAGTTTACAGGTTTTAAATATTTATGTGTTCTGGCACTCAGGTACTGAGGAAAAATCACAGCAGTGATCAGGCTGTGAGGAGGCCACAGGGACTTACAGCGGATATGTCCTCTCCAATATTTAGAAGATATATATTTGTCCCCCTCAAAAAAAATGAAAGACAACCCACTGCCCAAAAGAAGTAAAAACAACCATTTAGGGGGCTCAAAACATGTACGGAAAACAGGAACTGTGTCTACTTGTGCTACATTGGGGGGGTTAAAGAACACAACAGGAGCATGAAAAACAAAGATAGATTTAAACTTTTTTTTTATTTGTTATATACATGATTCCTAAAAAAAAACATCCCGAAATACGTGTGATGTAAAATATGCAGAAAGTTTTGAACAATACAGGAGAATAATTAATAAAAAAAATAATAATCCCCTTAACCTAAATAAAGACATTTGCACCATCAATTGATGCAGAAAAGGCATGGTGAAACATAACCTACGCTATGTAGTCCATCAGTGTTACTCTAATCAGCACAAAAACACTGGAAAGCACGGAATGCAATGTCCTGTTTGCATAGTAATATTTCTGCTTGTAACAGCTGTGTTATGTACTTGCAAAGCATAACATATTGTGTGTTTTTCTGCAAACTTCCCCATTAGGCACTATATATAAAGAGCAGCTTTAAAGAGCCCCTATTATACACCATTTCAGCCTCATATTTGTACACTTGGGGTCTCCTAGAATAGGTTTACATGTTTTGATGTTCAAAAAACATTATGTTTCTCTTACTGCCGATTGCTGCACTGCCTCCACCTGAAATGCTACGTCTGAGCTCTTGGTCCGCCTTCCTGAAAAGCCCAGTCTGCTCTGATTGGTCAGCTGGCCCACTCTGTTGTGATAGTCAACAGAATTCAAACAAGCCACTGGGCAGGCTGTGCTTGCTCAGGCAGCACCAATGGGCAGCACAGATGTAAAAACTGGGCTGGCTTTCTCAATCAATGACATCACTAATTGATGAATTTCAAACAGGAATGTGGGCGAGGCGTTTTCAGGCAGTTGAGAAAAAGTGCTGTCTGTGGGAGAGTTGCTGTAAGGAGCATTACACAAAGCTGAGATGAAAGGCTGTGTAGATTTAGTAGGTGAACTGGGATTGACATTGCAGAATCAGCAGTATGAAAGGAAAAGGATGCTTACATTGTGATAATGTTAGGATTTTGGTCTTATGGTTCGTACCATGGGTCTTTAGATACCTGGAACCATATCACACTCTAATTCATTTGACTAATTCAATTAGGCTCTCCACTCTCTGCTATTCCTCAAACTATTTGTTTTGTCAAAATTGAAGCATTGAGCATAAAATATTTATGGGTTCATAGGAGACCCAAGGTATGTAACAGTGCCACTTTTTTGTGTGCAGGTAATGTTTCCCTGTTTACTTGTCTTATGTCACTGATACTGTAAATCCCCTTTCACACATGCATTGCAACCCTGAACTTATCTAGACATTACCTGGAGGAGCTGTATGTGCGAACGCAAATATCTAAATCAGTTGGATATTAAACAGATATTACCCTGCCAGCTCTCTAGTACAAAGCCAGCGTAATGTCCAATTGAGCCCATGTGTGAATAGAGCAGTTCATTGTCCGGAGACCTCTGTAGAGAAAATGAAATTTGGGAACTTCTGTCAGTAAGGGTCAATGCTGAAATCATTGGACAAATTAAAGTAATGGCAAAAAACTCAATGACCAAATTACAAACCGGTGGTGAAATCTGCGTCATGTCCTGCCTGCACACTCTACCCAGGCCCCCGCCTTGCCTAAACCAAACAGAGTATTTCCAGTAATTGAGAATGCGTCTGACACACACAATTTCCTTTTGTGTGCTACATGTGTGAAGGAGTTCATATAACAAAAATGGCTTAAGGTTCCACAGACACACAGTGACACTTAGTTTGTCAGGTTGCTAATTAGCACTAATTGCTAAGCTGATGCTGATGGGAATGTCAATGTCAATTTTATTTGTACCTTTCATTACACTTAAACCCAAAATGCTTTACATTAAAAAACAGCATACACATAAAAACAAAGCATGGATAGAAAAATGAATACTCAACAAGACTTTTAACAAAAACAAACAAGACATACAAGTACGACCATAGACATTCATGCATGCATGCACACACACACACACACACACACACACACACACACACACACACACACACACACACACACACACACACACACAAGCACGGACACACACTATTGCTTAACAAATGCCTGAGAAAATAAGAAGGTTCTTTGCTCACACATGTCAACCTCATGGTGGTGCTAGAGGAAAAGTCAGGGGATTACCAAAGTCAATAGGATTCATCCTCTGAGGACCATGAATGTCCAATCCATCCAATAGTTGAGATATTTCAACCTGAACCAAAGTGGAAGACCGAATGAATGACCGACTTTCCCATCTCTAGAGCCACGCTGGTAGCGGGATTAAAAAATGAGGAGGAACTCAACTGTGTTGCATTACATATGCAGCATTATAGCTATAACTATAACTGTAAACAGTGTAGTAATCCACAGAAGTTACATTCCACATTCTCTTTTCCTTTCTATTGGCACTTATTTCCAATCCCTTAATGGTATAGTGCATAGTTTCTGTCTCCCCCATGAGGAAATTTGAGTAATGACAACCACACTGTCGTTGCATCCACATGGGGCAAGCCTTCGGTGATCACGCACCACCCCCAACCTTTCTCCACACAGTTGCTAGTAGCCAAGGAGGACACAGAGAATTAAAAAACATGGTGGACTCTTCAGAAGGGTTAATTATCTTCATTCCAACCTAAGCCATACTGAGAAATCCAGAGAGAGTTGTGTGGAGCTGATAGGCTTAATTAGCTTTGTATCAACTCATTTGTCTCTGGCTTGAATGTAACGGGCGTTCATTAATATACAGTAAAATAGTTGCACACTATAGCTTTAACAGAAAGTTTGCTTCCCCTGTTAAAGCAGCTTTGGAGGACATGGGTAGGTCCCACATTCTATCAGTCCAATCAGTCTGCCAGATCCTGTAGATCCTCTTCTCCTATCTGACTAATTTCATTTAGCTATTGACTATTGAAGGTAAGTCCTTATTAGCCTATTTTATTAACCACTAATTATGCTTCAGACAGCAGCCAGCTGTTTGCACGCTGCAGCTTTCCCTCCAGTTAGTGTGCGGGTGTGTAGATGTGTAGCTGTGTGTGTAGGTCGGGGAGGGGACATTAAATGAGCCTGTTTGTTACCTGAGGGTGAACTGTGCCATAACAGTGATGGAAATGGGCTGTTAGGGGCCCCAGAGTTTTCATGTTGTCTCCTCATCAGTCTTTACAGCGAGGCTGAGCAGTTGGAGCAGGATAACACACGATTTGGAGTTGAACTAAAGAGAGAAGCCCGTGTTTTTGTTTCCCCAGCTTTGGGTTTTGGAGAGCACAACAGCGAGTCCTGAGGCTGACTCACTCTCTCCTCTTGGTTACGGCTTTTTGTGTTTTTGTTTGGATCCTTGTGCGTCTCAAATTATACACCTGACCCTCCTCTTTTCCCTGCAAACACACACACACACACCAAAAAACGTTTAATGTCAAGCTTATTTAAGTTCTGACCGGCATATGTTTTCTAGATGACACATTCAACCTCGTCCTGCTTTACAACTTCAAAAATCCATGTCTGGCCAACTGGTCGAGGAGAAAATAACTTCTACAGTGAGCTGGTGAATGGAAAACAACCACAAGTAACACATATGTGAGTGGAACTGCATTGCAGTTCTCTAAATCTTGTCCAAATCCCTCCACCACCACCACCCAGCATGCTGTCAGCTGGGTCGGCTCTCATCATCACCCACCTGGTTAGCAAGCACCCTCCCCCACCCCCAAAAAAACCAATCCACTTGTCTGCTCTCCACAGCAGGCTGCCAGGCCTGGGGCTGGGCCGCGGGATGGAGAGGTGGAGGGGAGGATGGATGGATGGAGGAGGGGAGTGTGTTTGTTGGTGTTGATTAGAGGATCAGAGCTTCTAATGATGCCAGGTGGCGGTGGGAGGGCAGTCTCTTGACTCCGGTCCAAAGGCTGCGATTTGGAGGTGTGGGGCACACTTGGAAGTGCACACACACACACACACACACACACACACACACACACCTAAAGGTGAAGTGCGTAATAGGGGAGCTCTTCTAAAAGGCGAAGATGCTTTTGACTGATTCAGTGATTGGCAGAATCTTCAAGTGCAGCAGTTACCCTTCTTCATCCTGGATGGATGGAATAATTTGACTCTTTCCACTTCTATTCACGTGTCATAGCATATATTCATTTACTACTGTAGTGTGCTCACACTGGAACCCCAAAATAAGAAATGAATACCAACATGCAGGCTATTAAAATCTGCAATTCTTAACAACTGAAATAGTCAAACAATCTTTTGAGTTAGTTATCTTGCAAAAACATTCTGGAATATCTTTTGGACTGTTGGTTGGACAAAACAAGTCATTTCAAGATGCTCTATGAAACTTTGATGGGGAAATTTTACAAAAATGTATTATTGTATGTATATGTATTAAGTTTTTTTTTCCAGATCAATACTGAAAACAATCAGGAAGTAATTTAATAAGTAATTTTTAAGATTATCTATACTCATAAGAGTATACTTACTTTTACTTTTATTACTAAGTTTCCCTTATATGTAAATAGTTAATTCTTGACATTGGAAAAAAAAAGTTGTTAAGACTTTATCCCAAAGGTCTGTAATGTCCTAATAACTTTTATTCACTTTAAATGACGTAATTGTGTAATTTAGTACACATTTTATGAAAATTTGCCAGCACAACACTGAGTCAACTGAACATGCAACATGCAGAATTTGTCTAAAGGAGAGCATACGATTCAACAAGAAGAATAAAGTTTCCAATAATAAATTAATCATAACTGAATATTTACTTGGGTTTAAATGAAGCAGGAAGGAACTTTCCCCATAATTAGTACCAGTTTACAAAAAGTCTTTCTAGGAAAAGTCCCAGGAAATACGTAGGACATGATTGGAACATTACAGACCTGTAAAATAAAGCACTTTGTCTCTGTTTCTGCAATGTATCAGTTAACATTTCAAGTAGCTGTCAAGACCAGTCAAGACCAAGACCAGACCAGACCGAGTCAAGACCAAGACCGGGCCAGACCGAGTCAAGACCAAGACCGGGCCAGACCGAGTCAAGACCAAGACCAAGGCAGGGCCAGACAACCAGAGCTTCTCCTGTCTCCCGCATTCATTTTCTTGGCAGTGCGTTTACACAGTAAGGGGGTGGGGAGAGGGGGTTAACAGTAACAGATTTTACATTAGAAATGAGTCGTTATTGGTTGCAAGCATGACGTTTTACATCCAATCACAGTAATGATGTTAACACATAAATCTGAAAATGCACAGGCAATTTAGTGATATCCCTGCAGTTATGGGCTTGACCGGTCTTGACATACAGTAAAATCCAGAGTACTCTTTATCCAAAAAATGTGGTAGATTCTGAGACGAGACAAGACCTAGAAAAAGTCTTGAGACCGGTCTTAAGACCAAGACCGATCTTGAGTACTACAACACTGGCAACAACTTTAGAAGATTTTGTGCAAAATGAATCTGTATATTTGGCCAAAGCTGGCGAGAATGAACACATGGTAGTCATGGTCTGAGATGCAATTAATATATATGGAAAAAAGCTACTAAGTGGGCCCTGAGATTGAAGACTATTTTGTCAAAAGATAATCCCTTAGTTGCAGCCCTGTCCATAACTTACTTTTACTTTCTTAATATTTTCCATCTCAAGGATAATTCCATCATAAACTTGAGGAATAAAAGCTAAACTTCTGTAGAGCTCATACGGTAGTGTGTGGTCTGTTAGAGCTGATGTGCCCCAGGCGGTGCAGAGCCTCCATCCAGCCTTTAAAGTGACCGTCCAGGTCTAAATTGGACAGGAGACAGTGAGCGAGGGGACCTGAGGCACGTGGCTGCGCTCCACATTATATAAATCCACACTACTTTTATGGGCTCCATCAGGGTAGAGATCTAAATCTGGGTTAACAAGCAGAGCTTACCACTAAGAGCCCAGGGCACCAGAATAGAGAAGAAAAGTCTTCTTTCTGAAATTCATTTCCCATAAATCATCTGAGGCCTGAGTCTTTGAAGTGGCTTTCCTAGACTCTGGACAGGAAGTGTGGGGCTTAGAGATTTTTTCCAACCCAAAGACGGATAGGAGAGGAGAGGAGAAGAGAAGAGAAGAGAAGAGAAGAGAAGAGAAGTGAAGAGAAGAGAAGAGAAGAGAAGAGAAGAGAAGAGAAGAGAAGTGAAGAGAAGAGAAGAGAAGAGAAGTGAAGAGAAGAGAAGAGAAGTGAAGAGAAGAGAAGTGAAGAGAAGAGAAGTGAAGAGAAGAGAAGAGAAGAGAAGAAGAGAAGAGAAGTGAAGAGAAGAGAAGTGAAGAGAGAGAAGAGAAGAGAAGAGAAGAGAAGAGAAGTGAAGAGAAGAGAAGAGAAGAGAAGAGAAGAGAAGTGAAGAGAAGAGAAGTGAAGAGAAGAGAAGAGAAGAGAGGAGAGGAGAGGAGAGGAGAGGAGAGAAGAGAGGTTTTCAAAGTCCCTTTATTGGACCATTTCAAAGAAGCAAAGCAATCACAAAATCAAAAACAAGTCAAGAAAAGAAAAGAAAAACAACTGGAAGAAGAAGTGGAGAGAAGGGAAGAAGAATCAGATGAGGAGAAGAGGAATCAGAATCAGAATCAGAAAAGAGAAGGAAGTAGAAGAGGAGAGTATACGCAAGTAGAGTACAGGAGGACAGGAGAGAGGAGAGGAAGAATCAGAAGAGGAGAGTAATCATATGAAGAGATGAGGAATCAGAAGAGGAGAGTAATCAGATGAGGAGATGAGGAATCAGAAGAGGAGAAGAGAGGAATCAGAGGAGGAGAGGAATCAGAAGAGGAGAGGAACCTATAGCTCCATTGTGATGCTGAGAGCAACTGATAATCCACACATAAATAGAAACTGTGAACAAAAAGGAAACACAGCAGGCAGAAGAATATGTGCTAAGCCTTATTTGGACTCTCATTGTTCGCTGCTTGTCATCTTCTGTGGACTGAGGAGAGGAGGGGAGGAGTGCTGCTGGGCAGGCCTGCCGCCAAATGCAAATATTGTGGAATAAATGGTGCTAAAGCTCAACTGTGCCACTTTGCACCTAAGCCTGTGTTGAATTAACACTGTTATCATAAACAAAACATTATGTTAGTGTGGAAGTGGGCTGAGCGGCGACAGATGGTTAAGAGCATTAGGGAGATACCTGCCAAAGGGCGCCTTTCTCCCCGTTTGGGATATTAAAATTCACAGGCAAGCCATGGCTGCAAATGCGCCCGTGGCATATGGCCCGGTAAATATTGACTGATATTTTAATTACCCTTTGCATAATCTAATAATTAATCACAAACATTACAGTTTCACCTTTCCACGGCGCTGCTTCAGAGGCGCAGAATCTCTGTGGAGACTCAGTATGAGCTGCTGTCATATACTGATTAGGGATGTGACGCTTTTGTCCAACTTCCATTTATTTTTGATTCAATTGAAAAGGCATATAATACAATATAAACATACATTACGAATGAAGCCTTTGATTAGTCGTGGTACAAAATTACCCCTTTTTATACTATTATATCATATGTATAATATGTATTATTTCATTATTAATAGTTAATGTGTTAATTTAAATTTTCATGTTGCACCTGGTTCAATCAATCAATCAGACTGTATTTACATGGCACTTTTCATACATGTCAATGTAGCATACACACACACACACACACACACACACACACACACACACACACACACACACACACACACACACACACACACACAGATATACACAACATAATATCCCTCCCTACCAACCTAGCCCTAAATCGCCAAAAATGAATGCATTAAAAACAGGAACTGAGCTGAGGAAACACCGTCACAAGTGAGGAAACACCAGAGGCATGACACTTAAAACCAAAAGATACTTAAAGTGACTATATGTAACTTTTACATGTTTCTGAAACTGTGTAATGTTCCATCTGATGATCATAAATGACCAATAACAGCAAACGAGACTAACAGTGAAAAGAACACTAGTTTTATATCGTTTTTATTAATGTCTCTGCCCAGGTCTGATTTCTCCTGTGAAGTCAGAGAATGATTTACGGCAGGTAGACGGAGCTACAGCAACACATTCTGAAGGGTAACACCAGAAAAGCCTGTGTTAGTGTATCCAGCCAGGTAAAAGGTAGCAGGAGATTTCTTTACATAGGCCTAATTATATTTTTATATCTTAGAAGTGATCTGCTGTAGTTATGGCTGATACTGGGCAGGACCATCACAGGAAAGAAGGAAATTAAACAAAGAACAACTAAAAGCTAAAAGGGAAAGTGAAAGACTAACTAAATAAAACTAACTAAAGCAAACTACATATAAATATGGTTGAGGTGGAACCCATTTGAACTACTTTATATACTGCTGACTGGTACTGATGATGTCATCAGAGTTATCATGCTTTAGCTTTGAAGCTAAAAACAACAGGTTGCCTGTGTTACAAACTGGGGGCGGGAGTTTGAAAGACATCTACCAGGCAGGGAGGGGCAAAAATAACGATGATAGTGAGACATATAGCATCCAACATTTTGTAGGGACTAAATATACTAAATAAACAGCACCACTAGGGACTAAATGTCTGGATGTCTTTGCAGGCGTTTTTATATTAATTCAAATACTTAATGGTTTGGCTCGCCAGTATAGTTATGACATTTTTTCACTGACTGCAAAACTGTCAGACTTCTTATTCTTATTATTTATTTTATAAAGGACAACATATATTAATTAACATTTTTGTAAATGTGCCAGTGTTAGCCAGCTGGCTAATTTTCAACTGTAGTCCTTTGGCCAGATGATTTTAGACCAGAGCAACAGGAAACAGAAGACATTAGTACAGGTTCAACTATACAGACAGAAGTCGTCTAGACACCACACAGACAGCTAGAGCAACAAATAAGCTTTCTCAGTAAGCCATGCAGAGCTACAGGAAGCAGCAAGACATTAGCACAGTTACACATCAACAGTATCCCCATTCTGTACAGGTGCTGGTCATATAATTAGAATATCATGAAAAAGTTTGATTTATTTCAGTAATTCCATTATACTATACAGATACTGAATTTGGGGTTTTCATTAGTTGTCAGTTCTAATCATCAAAATTAAAAGAAATAAACACTTGAAATATATCAGTCTGTGTGGAATGAATGTATACATTATACAAGTTTCACTTTTTGAATGGAATTACTGAAATAAATCAACTTTTTCATGATATTATATGACCAGCACCTATATAAGAAGCCACGTAAGCATCCAAACACAGCCAAGCAACACAGACCCCGTTCAACCACGCAAAGCAGTAACAAGCAGTAATAAAAAGATGAAATGGGCTACATCACTCATGAGGGAGGCATTAATTCAGCACAGGTTAATTATGGTAAAATAATTCAAATACAAGTTAATTTTGGTGTGGTTTCTAACTGTACCTAGAATAAGATCCAGACCTGGTTACTTTGGTCCCTTATGGCCTGAGAGCTCCTACAACTGTGTCCACGCTCAAAAGAGAACTGAGAACCTTTCTATTTCCTCAGGTTTATTTCTCACCATCAGATACTGTATGTTTGTGCAGTACAGTGGTGGAATGTAACTAACTACATTTACTCCAGTACTGTACTTAAGTCCAAATGTTGAGGTACTTGTACTTTACTTGAGTCTTTTCTTTCCATGCCACTTTCTACTTCTACTCCGCTACATTTCAGAGAGAAATATTGAACTATATTGTATATTTTTACTCCACCACATTCATCTGTTACAGCTTTAGTTACTAGTTACTTTAGTTACTCCGCTACATTCATCTGTTACAGCTTTAGTTACTAGTTACTTTAGTTACTCCGCTACATTCATCTGTTACAGCTTTAGTTACTAGTTACTTTAGTTACTCCGCTACATTCATCTGTTCCAGCTTTAGTTACTAGTTACTTTAGTTACTAGTTACTTTAGTTACTCCACTACATTCATCTGTTCCAGCTTTAGTTACTAGTTACTTTAGTTACTCCGCTACATTCATCTGTTCCAGCTTTAGTTACTAGTTACTTTAGTTACTAGTTACTTTAGTTACTCCACTACATTCATCTGTTCCAGCTTTAGTTACTAGTTACTTTAGTTACTCCACTACATTCATCTGTTCCAGCTTTAGTTACTAGTTACTTTACACATTAAGATTCCTGCACATAGAACACATGTAGTTTATAAATCTGATGTTTTATTCTAAAGTAAACTAGCCAACAATATAACAGCTACTAGTCCAGCTGAGAGGATCAGACCATTAAACACACAGCTGGTTGGTCCTTTACACTTTCTACAACATGAGGAGAGGAGAGTATTTTTACTTTTAATACTTAAATTACATTGTCCTGATGATACTCACATACTTTTACTTAAGTAACATTTTCAATGCAGGACTTTTGCTTGTAAAGTAAATAATGTATAAGTAAATAAGTATTTTCACAGTGTGGTATTAGTTCTTTTACTTAGGTAAAGAATCTGAATACTTCTTCCACCACTGGTCATGTAAAGCACACTGAGTTTACTTGTGATTTAATATCTTATAGAAATAAATGTGCCTTCCGAACAGATTTCAGATTAAAAGAGAAGTTAGAGGAACTCTATTCTCTAATCTGTTTTAGTAAATGTGTTTGTAAGCCCTTGGCATTCATGTTTCTGTAGTCTATAAAGAGATTGTTTTCAAAAGGAAAGCATGTTGGAGCTCAGCACAGAAACTGGGCTCAGAGTCAAAACGGGCTCAGAGATACTACACACACCTGGCAGTGTGTGCACAGCAACGCACTGTACATCCTACTGTCTTCCTGGAGACAGAGAAGTGTCGGGGGGAGGGGGGTTGGAGCATGTTGCACTGAGTGGGTGTGGAGGAGTGGGTGGGTGGATATGCTCCATGTCGCACATCAAACTCTTCGCAGGCCAGAGGAGTTCAGAGGAGGCATGTGGATACAGCATAATCCGGCACAGACTCACTCAGCATCCAACAACTTAGCATGCAAGAGAGGGCGAGCAGATGAAAAACAGTGAGAAGCATGGAGCGCCTTGCCAACCCTTTTGGAAAAAGGCAGCAGCTTCTTCTTCTTCTTCTTTCTCTTGTTGCTGTTTCGGGGCAGGCTGTCAGTAAGGCTGTTAAAATATTGAGCAACACTCGAGCAACAGTTGGATGAACAGAAACCTGCTGTGTATATTGTTCTACTGTGATTGCATGAAATTCCCCTCTAATTGCTCTTGTTCCTCAACACAGGCCAACGGCTGATATTGAGAACATCTGAGAGCTTTCAGTGTGTGTGTGTGTGTGTGTGTGTGTGTGTGGAGTTGGAGGACAGCCTGGAAAATGAGGCTGTTATGTTTGACAGGTTGGAAGGCTGATTGTAGCTTTCACCTGTGACTTCACATAGGTAATTGAGCTTTTAACAGAATCCATAAAGCTGCCATATGTGAGCCAAGCAGACCGAATGGAAGGTTGTCTAATATATCAAACATATCAAAACCCAGAGGTGACAGAGGTGTTTATAAGAGACTGACAGGGAAACAGTGACTTTCTTAGGGTGATTACCAGTATTAACGCATTGACTTTATGTATACACATTCAGTAGGTCCACCCTGTTCCACAGTCACGGGAATTTATGCAGCATAAACACAGCCAGTCTTGTCTTTTGATGACTGAACACCTCCTTTGGCTTTGTAAGGGGTTAACTGCCTGGACCCCAAAAAAAAGTTAAGGCACTCCCCTCTCTGAAACGTAACCCCATTTTTATCGACAGTGGGGAAACTAGCAACAAAAGTAGCCAGGTTGAATGTAATTGAAAAAACATGAAGTGCATATTCCCCCCCCCCCCCAAACGTTTTATCATGTGTTTCTGTTGTGCAAATGAAGAAATATAAGTTGTCCCAAAGTTTTTAGTAGTGGTGGAGGATGTAGCAACACTGTAAAAAATACTTCGTTACACGTAAATGTCTTGCATGAAAATAATACTTAAGTTAAACTAGCGATAGACCGATCATCGGCCCTGGCTGATTATCAGGCTGTTTTTGGTCAGTTTGCAGATGATCTGTATCACGTTTTATTTACCTGATAACTGATAAAGTGAATGAATTAAAAAGTGTTGTACTTTGGCTCTGCTACAGCTCTGTGTCTGTCCCTCTGCTTCGGTTTATCCACAACACCATCTGACTCTCTGTTACTGGGGATTATGGTGAAAGTTTCTCATTTATTAAATAATTGCTTAAAGCATTTAAACTAAGTTTTATGTTGGAGTTTGTAACATTCTAAAATCAAAATTTTGACCTAAAGATTTTCACTGTAAATGCATATTGGTTCCAAATATCTGTTATCGGTTTCATTAAAGGTCCAATGTGTGGGAGTTTCTCCCATCTAGCGTTGAGATCATATATCAATCACCTATCTGGCACCACGCAGTTCAAAGTACGTATTCCAGCTACGGTAGCCTTCACGCTTCAAAAAGACGCTCTTGCTCTTTTCAACCTCCTTTTTTTTTCTGGGCAAAGAAGAAGAAGACTCCTGTTCCTGAAATTTGGATTTTGAATACGTGTGGTCCTCCCGTTAGCAGCATTAGCAGCACCTGTGAGTTTATCATGTGACAGAGAAAACGTGAAAGGAGCAGCAGTATGTCCTGTATGTCTCTTACCGGCTAACGTATTTCAAGATGGAGCATGAATATGGAGCGTCTACCCCAGTTCATGTAAACACAAATGTTAAATTTCAAGCCAAAAGGAATTGATGGTGGTGGTAAATATTCATGAATATGAACCAGTATCGGAGCCAGTTTTAACTACAGTTGTTAAATAAATGTAATGGAGTAAAAAGTACAATATTTCCCTCTGAAATGTAGCGGTGTGGAAAAAGAAAGTAGCATGACATGGAAATACTCAAGTAAAGTACAGGTAGCATAATTGCGTATATTAGTTACATTAACAATTGGTTTTAGTGACTAGGGCCACAATGCTCTCTCAGTACACTGACAAAAACAGCAAGATAGACTTCTTCATATTTTGGATTTGACATGTTTGATCAATGAATAGTTTTGTTGTTTTTTTTTACTTTCCAAAAATCGGCCCATTTTGTGCTTTATGTGCATTTGCTTGGTAAATAAATCTTTCCAAGATTAATCTTGATAGCGTAGCATCAGTTTCTTTATTGCAGGAGTCTTCACATTTTTGACCCCTCAGCTGAAAGAGAGACAGATCAGGGACCCCCTACTACATATATTGTATACAACTAAGTTGCATATTAAGCTGGGTCTACAACAACATGTAGGGTGGCCTATCGTCTTTACACATACCTTTTTTTGGAGCATACCAGTGGTGTAGTCTATGTGATACGCAGGTATACGCAGTATACCCACTAAGAAAGCTCCAAGATTTCCATATACCCACTTAAAATGCTCAATGACACACAACATACTTTTCCATTATATTTTTGATATATTTTGAAATGTCATCTGTGTTCTTTTCCTTCGCATAGGCTAAATAAAGGTACTTCCACTGTAAATTGGTGCATTAAAGTTTATCAGAATGCAGAAAATGAACTTCCCTGGGGGAGGACACCCAGACCCCCCCATTATGATATGGCCCCCCTTCCCCAAAGGCAGATTCTGGCCAATAGTAATACATTACAGTATACCCACTACAATACATTAGACTACACCACTGATGCATACAATACTAAGCTTTTAAAATATATATTTTTTAGCATATTCTTTATATTTATACATCATGTTTTAATGTTGAAATGTGGCACAGTGAATCCTTAACCTAACTATCTGTGGAATGCTGTGTACATTAAAAAAAGATTTCTCTTTACTATTAACATGTTGGATCCATGTTAATGTATATTTTCTTTCATATTTTTTTATTTTAAACCATGGAACAATTTGGAGGCCCCCCTGCAGCAACTCTGAGCTGAAGATCTCTGCTTTATTGTTACCAAACAGGGCTTTTTCACGTGTGACAGTAGGAAAAGCACAGGTGTAAATAATACAATGAATGTTGGCTGAATTCCATTCAGCTGCTTCAGTTTCACGTTGGCTCACTGTAACACTGTCACGGCTCACCGCGACGCTGGAATAGAACAGATCTATCATTAATGTTATTAGTAACACCTGTGTTTTTCCTACTTAGTCAAAGTGTCTGCTGTGGAAAAAAGGACTAGGAATCTGATTCCTCCAGCTTTTGTTCTTTCAATACAATCATTAATCGTCATCTATGAGCTACTGCAGAGGAACTGTTTTGGCCCCTCGACGCAATGTCTACTTGCAACCTGTTTTTCTACGGTCTTGCTGTTTTTTTTTGCGTTTCATTTGAAAAAGAGACTGAGATGCAGAGGTAAAATCCCTCCAGTACATCATAATTAAAAAACAAATAAAACAACTTCATGTCCTATGGTCCTGTGATAAGGTCCAGGAATTTTGGACATGTCAGACTGCAGGGACCCAGGTTCCATTCAGCCCAAGATTATTTGTTCTGGGGGATGGGATAGATAAGCACATAAGAAGCTGGGTCCAGACTAGTGTAATGATAGCCAGACAGATTCTTTTAAGAGGATGGAAGAATGAAGGCCTGCCGTCTATCCAGGAGTGGGCTTGTCATATAAACGGTTTGCCAGATTGGATGTCTACACTAGAAAATGGGGAAAGAACTTTCTGGAGGGCTCCTAAGAAGCTGTGTACTGGGGAGAGACGTGTATGATGGGCTTATGGTGTTGTCATAAACACATATGTTTATTTGGTTTATTGTCTATCTTGTTACTATTTTGTTGTATGGTCTTGAATATTGTAGTTACTGTCTGTCATCTTTTCTTGATTTTTGTCTGGGTGGGTGGTGATGACGAGGGGGGGGGGGGGGGGATTTGTTCATGTTGCGAGTTGTAGGTTTTGTTGAAAAGTAAAACAATTGTTAATTACAAAAAAAAGAAAGAAAAAACTATTTGGTGCTGGACAGATATTTATACTATTAATCATCTGGTGAGCTTTCATATTTCTATTGCAACCCCTTGTGGAGGCACAGACCCACTCAGCTTCGGTATGACTCGTCTTTCTGGGTACTAGAAGTTACATTTAGTCAATATTCAACAGTTTATCACAGAAAAAAGAAATTGATCTACAGCATGTAAGTTTGAGGAGATCTACTGACGCAAACACAGTGTAATCAGTGTTACTGGGAGTAACAGCGTCATCTCACATGACTTAAATGTGACTCAGCATGAAACCAACTGATCACCTGAGTTTCTGTACCAGTCCGGTCTCCAGTCCACATACATTAGTATACTGCCCTCTACTGGACTATAAAAGAATAGTGTTCATATTGTGGTGCCATACAGCAGATTTCAGGGTTTTTCCCTTCATAGAGGAGTTTTTGGTGACCCCCCAAAGAGGTTTTAGCCAGCCCCAAAGGTAATTCACCAGCGCCAAAATGATAAGAATTGAGAGAAGAAATAGCAATTCAAATCCTCTCTGACTGTGTTTAATAGGAATTTAGCAAACAACCGTTGAACAAGCAGAACAAACATTTAAATAGGAGCGCTTATCTCAGTTTTACCGTCCAGAGTCAGGCCGTGCCGGACTCTCCCCATGATTTTTACCAGGGATCGACCAATACTGGTTTTTCAAAGCTGATACCGATACCGATCATTAGCAGTTAATGAAACCGAAAAACAGATATTTGGAACCGAAATGCATTTACAGTGAAAATGAAAATCTTTAAGTCAAAATTCCAACACAAAACTTAATTTAAATGCTTTAAGCAATTATTTAATAAATGAGAAACTTTCACCATAATCCCCAGTAACAGAGAGTCAGATGGTGTTGTGTGGGGGGGGGACATGAAGTCCGACTCAGTGGTGAGTGAAACTGAAGCAGAGGGACAGACACAGAGCTGTAGCAGAGCCAAAGTACAACACTTTTTAATTCATTCACTTTATCAGTTATCAGGTAAATAAAACGTGATACAGATCATCTGCAAACTGACCAAAAACAGCCTGATAATCAGCCAGGGCCGATGATCGGTCTATCCCTAATTTTCACGGTAGTATTTAAACATTATTTTTTTAAGCCGTTTTGTTGATTGGGGTTCCATTTACTCCAACATAGTAGACATGTTTATCAAATTGTCAGAAATGACAGGCAAAGGCATAGATTTCTGTCAAATAAGGTAACACAGACTCTGCCTTTACTGTACGAGGTGATTATGCTTCCTGTTGTGTGTACCCCCCCCAACAAAAAAAAAGGCCCATAAGTCATGAAAAACCTTGGCTATGAATCTAAGAATCTTAACCACAGTGTATAATCCAGTATATAAATGAGTGAGGTTAGCCTGCACCATGGAGAAAACAAAAGGCAAGGAAAATGTTCTGACTTTCAGAGTTTATTTCTCTAATATTTCTTTATATCACAAAAAGTCTTCAAAATGCAGACTAGGATCTGTATGTAAACTGTACACAAAAGCAAGGCACTATACACTGTAGGATTTAAAAATCAAATGCATTTCATCATCATTACCTTTGCCGTTTATCAAGCCTGTATCCTGTTTGTTTTGTATATCTGAAACAGAAACGACACTAGATGCAATAACAAAGCTGCGTCATCTGATTAATAAATGGCAAATGGTGAACTGTACAGCAAGAGACACTTCTGTAACATCCAGTATTTATCATCATACATTATAAACCTCCTCAACATTAATTATACAGTTTATTCCATCATTTTTAATTCAGTGAACATTCATGAAGCTTAAAAAAAAAAAAAAAAAAATCCTATATGAATTTGATAAATATAAATTATTTGTAATGCACAAACATACATACAAAGAACAGCAGAGAGATGCTAAGGAGTGTGCTCAACAGGCTGACAGACCTGCTCCCACTCTAACACATGGCTGCATGGCTGACAATGTAAGGGCACTGGGTTGTTCTGCGTATAGTACATATTCACAACCATTAACATTAAATTCAATAAAGTTGTTGGACGTCATCTGAAACTTCCAAGTTTCAAAAGGGCAACTTTAAAGAGGAGCTATTAACACATTCTCTCAGAGGTGCATCCACCTACCAGGGCTTTTGGCGCCCCCCCCCCCCCGCCCCAAAAACATTTTACCCACAGCCAAATAAAAACTCACCAACGCCAAAATGATAAGAATCGAGAATAAAAATAGCGATTTAAATCCTCTCTTTACCAAACAGCCGTACAACATAAATAAACTTCGATATGAGAGCTAATCTCAGTTTTACCGTCCAGTGTCAGCAGTATTTAAATATTAATACTACTTTTTTCAACCAGTTTTGTTAATCAGGGTTTCATTTACTCAAGCATTATATACAGGTTTGTCTCCTGAGCCTCTGTGTCCGGACGTAAAGCGAAGAGGAGACAAAAAACAACATCCTGGTGTCTTCTGGTCAGCTCTCCGTTTCAACCATTTTTAAAAAAGTCCTTTGGCTTTCTTCAGCTTCACCTGCTTCCAGCCAGGCAAAGCCCCATACTCCTCTCTGGTCATGTCCAGGGCTTTCTGTGGGAGCATGGAGCAGTCACAGTCACACACACACACACACACACACACATATCATAAGGCGCTTTTCCACTACATGGTACCTGCTCGACTCGCCTCGCCTCTACTCTACTTTTTTGGTTTTTCATTACGAAAAAAAGTACCTGGTACCTGCTAACAGGTACTTTATTTAGTACCACCTCAGTCGAGGTTCCCAGCGAGCTGAGGCGAGCCGAAAAGGTGACGTGAAAGCGACAGACGGGGGTGTCCTGAACAAACCCACCATTTATAAACAGTTTATCCAGCTGTGTTTATTTCTGCTGCCTCCAGCTTCATCTGAAACTAAATGTGTCTTCTGGCAACAACAACACACCTTCCACGTTCTGTGTGTCACGTTAGGTCACGGCAGTTTCTTGCGGCGCCGCTTGTTTTACAGTTCTGCGGAGGCTCCAGGCAGAGCTTTCGTTGTAGCCTACGTACACACACACGGCCGGCTCAACGCACGCACCAGCGCAGTATAAACATCAGGCCACTTACATAGGCTACGGAGAAAGCTCTGCGTGGAGCCTCCACAGAACTGGAAAACAAGCTCAAGTGGCCTGATGTTTATAGCCGGCATATAACAACCAGCCATGCCGAGGCGGTACTAACATCTGCAATGGAAAACGGACGCACAGTGTGTCGAGTCGAGGCGAGTCGAGCAGGTACCATGTAATGGAAAAACGCCAATACTTTAGAGATGGTCCGATACCATTTTTTGCTTCCCGATAGATTCCGATACCTGAACTTGCATCTACGCCGATACGGAGTACTAGGGCCATTTGAAATAAAATTAAAATTGCAATTTTTCTGCCAGATATTGCGGTTACAATTCGATTTGCAGGTTTTTTTGAGCTGCATATTGCACCTTCTACAATCATGTTAAATAAAGTAATAAATAAATAAATGAAAGATCCACTGAAAATAGGACATTTATGTAAACAATCTGTGATATGTAACATTATTCCAGCATTATCCTATGAAAAACAGTAAATATAACAATAAAAAATGTTCAACCAAATGTTCCACCAAACATTTAACTAAATAATTTACATTTGATTTATCACGGTCTTCGTGATTAGCTAATCACATTCTTTCAAATCGTGATTTTGATTTGAAAACGATTCATCTTTCAGCCCAACCGAGTACCGATCCCGTACCAGTGTGTCATATATTTTATTGTTTTAACAGCTGTATACTACTATCCCTGTAAGATGGGATATGATTGCTCTCACTCAGTACATTTACATTCACAACAATATTCCACCATTATTCCGATATGAAAATATTATGAATTTGATACAGGTCATGTAAACAGCCGAACATAGCATTTTCTGATTAAGACATGGGTGATATGTCAGTATTATTCTGGTTTTAGAGGCATTCTTTGGACATGTATACAGAGTATTCAGAATATGCGTCTCAATCAGGGTTTTCACTGCAGTTTACGACCTCCTGCCCGTTTATGACTTATGGTCAGCTCTGTGCGTTGCTATGGTTTCTGTACACAAACCAACCAGCCAACAGTTTGCCAGGCTGCTGACCCGATAAGAAGGAGAAACACAGCTACTTTTAAACATCATCAAAGACTTGGATATCAACAGGTTTTTGGATATGAGCACACATCGCTACGTTGACCTTTTCTAGAAGCTGGTTGAAGGAATGAAAGAGGGACGCTGTGTTCACACGGTCCAACAAGTCCTCCACCGCTGGAACACTTTGAAAAAATCATAGTTTGCACGGCTACATGTAAACGGGAATATTAATGGAGTACTCACTTTCATTACCCATGTAAACAGCTTAGTCAGAATATCGTCTTTTTCAGAATGAGGGTAAAAACCGGAATATTATGTGATCATTGTTGTCAGTCTGGCTCAGGTTAAACTTTTTGTGAAACATGAACAAACAAACAATGGACGCCGTAGAACTTCATTTTATTATCCAGTTTGACAGTGAGTCATAATGGAAAAACGAACATAAATAAACTACTTTAAAGTAGATTTTCTTCAGGGCTAAATAACGTGGTATTCGGTGCATAAACTCCAGTACTTGCCGAAACCGAGACCAGCGTTTTAGGTGGTATCAGAGGTTTATCCGATATTGGTATCAGAACATCTCTAGCATAATTTACAATACCAACTGTTGAGAATGTCACACCAACACATCCTGCAACTTGCATGGTGAGGAATGAGTAACATCTGAGAACACACTCATGCATCAGTGAGATTAAGAACGCAGCCATCTTTTCTTTAATTTGCATCTCCGGTAAAATATGGTCAAAGAGCTCAAATCGCCAGGATTCAGTAGTGCGTCCACACCGGCTCGTAGATTGTGAGTGAACAGCATGCTAAACTAATAAGAGGAGTTAGACGTTTTATCAGACAGAAAATATAAAAGAGAGATGAGGAAGTTTGATTTAAAAAAAAAGAAAAAAAAAAAGTGATTTATGGTTAAATTGAGTGAGGATGCTGTGCAACAGGAGCACTTGTCCGGGTCATCCATGCTCAAGTCAGATGACTCACCTTCCCATAAGCCCCTACTCCCTGGAGGGTGGAATGAAAGAAGTAGATAGGTTCACAAAAAAGGCAAGAAGACGGAGAGAAGATGGCAAAACGTGATGAAAGACAAGAATGCAAAATAAAAAAAGGGAAGAGAATGAACATAAGGGAAATCTGAGAAAACTTGAATGATGCATACATAACCACATATAACATATTTGCAGAAAGTGATCTAAATTATAATATTCCTATAACCTCACAGTGTTTCTAAACAACAATCTTCCTGAAAGTCATATTGAGTGAACATAAGTTTACCCTTTAACTTGAACTCCACACTTATTCTATATTCTTCTTCTTGTCAATAAATTCAATGAAAACAATGAATGCATCTACTTACTGGTATGGTATTAATGAGGATTTATTGGCATATATTATACTGTACTTTAAAGCAGTACTAATCACTTTTTTGGCCACTTTGGGTCACAACAAGCTGAACATCACACGTGTCTGAGATATGGCTAAAGTGTGATTTATGGTCCTGCGGAGGCTCCATGCAGAGCTTTCTCCGTAGCCGACGGAAGTGGCCTGATGTTTATACTTGTGCGCTGGTGTGTGCGTCGTGTCGTCGTGTGTGTGTGTGTGTGTGTTGGGAGTGTGTTAGGGCGAGGGAGAAGTGAGAGAGTGACGGCGATTAGCTTCTGAGCGAGTAGCGACTCTAGAGTCATAGTGAGAGAAACAAAGTGTCTCCCCTGTTCTTTATTTTTTGGGGATACATTTTTAGTATTATTTTACAAAACATACAGTCAGGTCCATAAATATTGGGACATCGACACAATTCTAATCTTTTTGGCTCTATACACCACCACAATGGAGTTGAAATGAAACGAACAAGATGTGCTTTAACTGCAGACTTTCAGCTTTGAGGGTATTTACATCCAAATCAGGTGAACGGTGTAGGAATTACAACAGTTTGTATATGTGCCTCCCACTTTTTAAGGGACCAAAAGTAATGGGACAATTGGCTGCTCAGCTGTTCCATGGCCAGGTGTGTGTTATTCCCTCATGATCCCATTTACAAGGAGCAGATAAAAGGTCCAGAGTTCATTTCAAGTGTGCTATTTGCATTTGGAATCTGTTGCTGTCAACTCTCAATATGAGATCCAAAGAGCTGTCACTATCAGTGAAGCAAGCCATCATTAGGCTGAAAAAATCTAAACAAACCCATCAGAGAGATAGCAAAAACATTAGGTGTGGCCAAATCAACTGTTTGGAACATTCTTAAAAAGAAAGAACGCACCGGTGAGCTCAGCAACACCAAAAGACCCGGAAGACCACGGAAAACAACTGTGGTGGATGACCGAAGAATACTTTCCCTGGTGAAGAAAACACCCTTCACAACAGTTGGCCAGATCAAGAACACTCTCCAGGAGGTAGGTGTATGTGTGTCAAAGTCAACAATCAAGAGAAGACTTCACCAGAGTGAATACAGAGGGTTCACTACAAGATGTAAACCATTGGTGAGCCTCAAAAAACAGGAAGGCCAGATTAGAGTTTGCCAAACAACATCTAAAAAAGCCTTCACATTTCTGGAACAACATCCTATGGACAGATGAGACAAAGATCAACTTGTACCAGAGTGATGGGAAGAGAAGAGTATGGAGAAGGAAAGGAACTGCTCATGATCCAAAGCATACCACCTCATCAGTGAAGTATGGTGGTGGTAGTGTCATGGCGTGGGCATGTATGGCTGCCAATGGAACTGGTTCTCTTGTATTTATTGATGATGTGACTGCTGACAAAAGCAGCAGGATGAATTCTGAAGTGTTTCGGGCAATATTATCTGCTCATATTCAGCCAAATGCTTCAGAACTCATTGGACGGCGCTTCACAGTGCAGATGGACAATGACCCGAAGCATACTGCGAAAGCAACCAAAGAGTTTTTTAAGGGAAAGAAGTGGAATGTTATGCAATGGCCAAGTCAATCACCTGACCTGAATCCGATTGAGCATGCATTTCACTTGCTGAAGACAAAACTGAAGGGAAAATGCCCCAAGAACAAGCAGGAACTGAAGACAGTTGCAGTAGAGGCCTGGCAGAGCATCACCAGGGATGAAACCCAGCGTCTGGTGATGTCTATGCCTTCCAGACTTCAGGCTGGAATTGAATGCAAAGGATTTGCAACCAAGTATTAAAAAGTGAAAGTTTGATTTATGATTGTTAATCTGTCCCATTACTTTTGGTCCCTTAAAAAGTGGGAGGCACATATACAAACTGTTGTAATTCCTACACCGTTCACCTGATTTGGATGTAAATACCCTCAAATTAAAGCTGAAAGTCTGCAGTTAAAGCACATCTTGTTCGTTTCATTCCAACTCCATTGTGGTGGTGTATAGAGCCAAAAAGATTAGAATTGTGTCGATGTCCCAATATTTATGGACCTGACTGTACTTATACATACAAAACAAATTCCACAATACGTGTCAGGTAATGTCAAGTGGTGCATAGAACAGATGAACACAAATTGAACAAGAACAAAAACCCTCTCCCACCCTCTGCGGTCTCGAGGAAAACAACAAAAAATAAAACAGAAATCACACCTTGCCTAGTCTCTCTCCTCTTGTTCTTGTGATGCTGAGGTCATTAGGTCTGATATTTGTGCTGCTGTGCTTTCCTATAGGCTGATAGTTGATGACTTGGCTTTGTTAATCCTTGCTGTAGAGAGCTCAAGCATAACTATGTCCAGGAAATACGCCAACCACTGTTTAATACAAAGCGAGTGGCGGGGGAGCCAGCGCCGAGCTATCATTTTCTTGGTTGCAGTTGATCCGGTTAGCCAAATTGTCCTCTGTCTCCCAAGCAGATGTAATTAGATTCATCATTAAGTAACAAAACAAATCGGGAATTCGAGTAGGAATTCAACATCCTATCATATCAGATATTATTGATGTTTTAGTCCAGAACTTATGCACCTGGTCACACTCCCAGACCATGTGCAGGAAAGTTCCAGTTTGTTCAGGTTGACAGAACGTACAATAGGGAGTGGGAATGGCTTTAGAGACGTATCTCTTCTGAGGAGTCCAGTATGTCCTATGGCATATGTTGAAGTGTCTCCCCTGTTCTTTCTGACCAAGGTGGGAAATCTGGAGCAGGACGAGTGAACCCTCTCCTTGATGTCATGTTGTTTATGGAGAAGGAGAACCAGGAAATGAGTCGGGGGAAATGCAACGCTACCGTGCGTCGCCGCAACGTGTAGTTACATTTTTTCGAGAGCTGCACGTCAGGCTACGGCGTAGGGTCCGTGTCTCCACGTACCTACGTACGTACAAACGGTGTAAATTTAACGCAGAAGTATCAATCACGTTTAATGTGTTAGCAATCAGTTGGTTATTTACACACCCTGCAAACACAGAGCAACAAGAACATTCATTCAGAGTCATGTTTAAGTCCACCTGATGAATAAACCAAGTCAAATAATCCCTCTTTTTTATCTTTTGGGTCTCCGCTAACTCCTGAGACTCTTTAGCTGCTAAATGCTCTACTGTGTTCACCAGCTAGTTGCTAACTTTTTCTTTTTGTCATTTGGTGCTGGGCAGGTAGTGTACAGTGACTTTTTCACGGCTTCTTTCTCGGCCACCTGCTGTGGCTAAACATTAGGAGAGTGGCGAACCAAAACAGTAAACTTGGGAATAGGGCTAACGATTTAGAAAAACATAAATCGAATTGCGATTTTTCTGCTAGATACTGCGATTACGATTCGATCAGCGATTTAAAAAAAAACGACATGAGACACCATCAAAAGTGCTTTATATTCTAATGCAAGGATGAGAATATAGATATGAGTGTTTTTCTTTTAGTAAGCATGAAGCATTGAACAGTCAAACACAGAACATTTATCACAAAAGCTCAAGTTAGAATAATAAAAAAACAATTCCAATAATAAATATCAGTACTTTCTGTAAAGTGAAATGTCTGATCTGCCTCAGTTCAACAGCAGCATCTACATACTACACCTTCTACCATCATGTTCAATAAAGGAATACAAAATAAATGAAAAATCCACTGAAGATAGGACATTTCTATTAACAACCTGTGATATGTAACATTATTCAAGCATTTGAATCAAAAATGTTAAACCAAATGTTACACCAAACATTTCATTAATCGCCGTCTTCATTAGCTTATCACATTCTTTCAAATCTCGATTTTGATTTAAAAACGATTGATCATTCAGCCCTACTTGGGGATCATAAAACGAAGTTAAAACACTGCAGAGTAGGTGATCATTCTCGGGTCGGTTTGTCACTACGAGCGACACCTTTCAGCACATTGGAGCCATTGTAAATATAAAGAGATTGAATAGTGCAAATTGAAAAAAGTAGTCGTAAAATGTGTTTCTAATATATCAGAATCAAACAATTATTGAGAGGTTTCATATTCTCTAGCTAAACGTTTTCTCTTTTACTTAATGAACGACAATCATCATGGTTAATATCTAAAAAAAAACTAAACATGTAGCACCTTTAAAGTAACATCAGAGAGCGGCTGTAGACTGCAGGGTCTTACCTCAAAGTCCTCATTAGACAGGTAGACCTCCAGGCGGAGAGGGTCAACGCCCTCAGGCAGCGGCCGAGCCAGAACATCTGCCAGTGGGTACGCCGTCTTACACAGCCTGGCCAACACGTCCTCTACCAGGATAATCTGGTTACACACCTCTGCCTCCTGAGAACACACACACTATATATTTCAGTCAGGAACCCTCTCGTCATAGATTTAACCATTTATTGCGACAAATGGAAATACAGTTATGCTTGGCACTGATGGCTGCGCTCTTAATAATGCTCCCTGGACCAGCCAAGCAGCATGCTAAGCTCAGACAAGGAGCACCATGCTGAAACCCCCCTGGGTAAAAAAAAAAAAAAAAAGGTGAGCCAAAAGAAAGACATAGAAAACCATTTTAAACTTTGAGTCATGTTAGGACTCTGAACTAGGAAGGTGGAGGCAAAATGTTGCCAGCAGCAGCAGCAGTGAGTGAAGCAGCGTCAGCGTAGCGGGGATCAGTGAGCAGTTTAAAATAGTCTCGCTTTGCCAGACCATCCACAATCTGCGGAGCGGAGGAGGGTCTGGCTAGTCCACACAGCATTCTGGAATGGGAGAAAAACGTACTCTGGTTTATTGGCATTTCTTTAAACCAATCACAATCGTCATGGGGTAAGCTAAAAGTCACGCGAGAGAAAGCTCAGATTGGACAGATAGTCTAGCTAGCTGTCTGGATTTACCCTGCAGAGATCTGAGGAGCAGTTAACCATAGTCCTCACAAATCCACCAGAGGTTAGAACGCCAACACAAAGGAAGAGGAAGGTGACGGACATTGTTTAGTCTGTTGCACGACTAAAACAACTTTTGAACGTACACATGTTCCACCAAAACAAGTTCCTTCCTGAGACTATTTTGCAGAGGCACCGTGGCTCCGTCCGGAGCTTAGCAATACTCGATACTATCAAACCGCAATACTTCTAGAATCACAATAAACGAAAAACGCAATACAAATGGAATCGGCGCCCCTGTATCATGAAAGATTGGAATCCCTAGCCCTAGCCCATAGTAATGTTGACTTTTCCTCCCTCAGCTGAAGACTCGTCAAGGGACAGAGCTGCTGATCCAGTCAGAGATCGACAGCGTCATCAACGACTGGTACCGGGCCCTCACAGAGACCATCAGCACACATGTGAGGGGACATCTCTCATTAGCAACATCTTGTCACAAGTTTTATTTTGAAAGGGTAACTTCTGTTTTGTTTTGTTTTTCAACCTGGACCCTATTTTTCTATGTTTTGTGTCTAAGTGACTGATGGGAACAACAATCTCTGAAATTGTTCCATTATTAAGCGAGACCGCTGCAGTCAACAGCAGCGAAAACAAGCTACAATGTAGCGTTAATGAGCAATTGTGCATCTTCAATTTATGTCAACAAAAAGTGCTGTTTTACCACTGACAGGCTCAGATTATTGTTCTAACGTCCCAGCCCTACTGACCTGTAGTCATGAAAAAGGAATACAATAAGTGCATGTGCTTCCATACAGTATACACACTAATGGCTACAGGCAGACACTGTTCATATCAGATGATGTAGCTGGGAGGAATCAGATAATAGGATGGGATCCACACACCCTCTCAGTGATCTCAGCGATGTCCTCTCGGTGCTCCCAGCTGGGGAACATGTTGGTGAAGGTGAGCGGCTCCAGACCAGCGTGGATCAGGTACGCTTTGGGAGGCTTCTTCTCATTCTTTTCTGTGGCAACAAAGTAACAACAGACCGGCGGTTTTGCACTGCAGTTCACATTAGAGCTGGGCGGTATGGAGAAAAATCAAATATCACGATATTTTGGACCAAATATTAATATTGCGGCGATATTGTAGGGTTGACCATTAGTGCTTTAATAAAATATTTACACAATGACATTTTAAATAAGTAATCATCAATCATGTGGATATAAGAACAGTCAGGTAAATTCAGAAAATGACATCACTTTACTGTGACAGGAAACAGGAAAAGACAACACTTGTGTCATATTGCGATATCCAAGATTGAAGGCGATATCTAGCCTCATATATCAATATATATTGATAAAGTATTGCCCAGCCCTAGTTCACATACATTGTTTTCGGTCGTACTGTTGTCTGAGGATGTCCTCGACAGTAACAGAAAGTGGTTTTGTATGCGTCTAATAATGAATGGATTAATGAAAAAAAAAAAAAAAAAAAAAAAGATAGTATTTCAGTTTAAGAAAAAGCAAGACTAAGTTGCTCAGTTGGTAGAGCAGGCGCACACAGATAGAGGTTTACTCCTCATCGACCTGCGGCCCTTTGCTGCATGTCGTTCCCCCCCCCCCTCCACTTTCATGTCTTCAGCTGTACTGTGGGATTAAAGGCCTAAAATGGCCAAAAAAATAATCTTAAAAAAAAATAAAAAATAAAAAAATACTCTTGTCTGAAAAGGAGTAGGAAGAAGCAAAATGCTTTTCGGGTCCTACCCTTTTTTGAAATGTACCCTTTTTTTGAAATGTTGAAAATGGTTGTTTTCAATAAACAACCATACAGCCCTATAACCGAAAACATCGTCAACATCTAAAAAAAACATTTGCAGATCAATTAATCGATCAAGTTACTATTCCATAAGTTAATTAATGAAATCATTTGTTCATGTACTATCCTTAATGTACTGTCCATCCAGTATATTTATCAAGCACAATTAGCTTCTAAATAGATCAGAACAAAACTGACCTTGGCATAATAATTAGAATGAAGAGGAATACCTCTGCAGTACTGCAGCACAGTCTCCATGGCACACTTCCTGTCCGAGTCCCAGCGGATTCGGGCTGAGCCGGTGCTTTCACTGTCCTGAGGCCACCAGCCCTGCCACAGATACACCTCATGGTGGTTGTCCACCAGGAACAGGGCTGGACCGGAGAATCAGAGGAGGAGAACAGGATGAGGACTCTCAGAGTGAGGACAGTTTCATAGTCTATGAGTGTTCGCTCATCAGCTTATTCAGGGGGCTAGTTTAGTGTTAGGAATGAGTTTTTAGGTTTTACATGTTGGGGATTCATTGAAAAACACTTTTGGATGACTTGCTCGTCTTAAAGCTATAGTGCGTAGTTTCTGTCTCCCCTATGAAGAATTCAGTAACACTTTACTTGAAGGTATCTACATAAGAGTGACATGACCCTGTCATGAACACATGACACAGTCATGACACATGAACCCTAACTCTAACCATAACTTGTCATGACAAAAACCGAATGATACTTATTGACAGAAGCGTTATGTCATAAACGTTTATGACTTGTTTATAATGTTTATGACACGTTCATGACAGTGTCATGTCACTCTTATGTAGATACAAAGTGTAACCAAGAATTCTAAGTAATGACAAAAGCCTTCCGTGATCGCAAATGTCCCCCCGGCCAGAGTGAAGAAATGGCCGAAGATTTGTTGCTAAGTAAATCATCTTTGATCATCAAAAGCACATATAAAAAGAAAATGTACTATTTTTATCTTCACATGTATAGTTAGACAAATGTGTGTGTGTGTGTGTACGTGTGTGTGTACGTGTGTGTGTGTGTGTGTGTGTGTGTGTGTGTACGTGTGTGTGTGTGTACGTGTGTGTGTGTGTGTGTACGTGTGTGTGTGTGTGTGTGTGTGTGTGTGTGTGTGTGTGTGTACGTGTGTGTACGTGTGTGTGTGTGTGTGTGTGTGTGTGTACGTGTGTGTGTGTGTGTGTGTGTGTGTACGTACCTGGCTGGGAAGCTGCATAAAGGTCCTCCTGCAGGAAAGGCATAGAGTTGACTTTCCTGGGCTCTCTAGCAGGGTAAAGAAACTCCACCGCTGCAAACTCCCCCGAGCTGCTGCTCAACTGGTACAGACGTGGTGAGAAGTTAAACCTCCCCGGGTCTGAGGGTCAAAGGTCAACACACCAGGGTTATTATAATAAACTCAAACCAAAAAAATGCAGTGAGAAATACTTTCAGCAAAACCTCAAACAAACTATATTGCCTGGTTAAACCAAAGAAAATAAAATAAGAAATCAAAGTAAATTCATCGCAGTTTTAGTTTTTCAGCTTTAATATTTCACACCTAAAAAAAAGGAGACAGCATGAATCATTAGTCAATCTACTACAGATCGCTTTTTTTTGTATACAGATCTCTATACAAGATACTTCCTTAATTAATTCTATAATGAAATATTTTGTTTTACTGTTATCAACTTCATAATAATGCCACTCAAGATAATTAGAAACTCAGGCCTCCTATCTGTCATCATAACTGCAGTTTGGATTTAATGACAGAGGATCAGTGATATGGAATGCTTTACCATCAGATTTATCAACGCTAACACTAACAATTTAAGAAAGCTGTTAAAGGTTGGTTTTTGTCTCCTCTATGGGAGAACATGTAAACAACCCATGTAACTCCTGTCATTATTTCACCTTTCATATTTATTCTGTTGATGTGATATAGTGTGTAATTTTAGCTTTTTCTTCTCTCTTTCTTCTTTTCTTTTCAGTATTTTAGGTTATCTTTCTATTTTAATTGGAGTATGCATTGGAGAGTGCCCAGATTAAGCCCCTCTGAGGTTTATTTGCATCTCTCCATCACATCTTTTATTGATTATGTGGATATTAATCTGTAGTATTTGTATATGTGTAAATTAATAAACTCCTGTGACATTGAACCACAGAACTTCATTGGACACTAGTAGCAGCACGGAGATTAACCATTATGGCCATTCCCATACAGTTCTCCAACCATGTATTTTGTATGTATATGTAGCTTTTTTATTTTTATTAACCTTTATTTATACAGGTAATGTCATTGAGACACAAGGTCTCATTCTCAAGAGAGACCTGTTTGGGACAATACATAACATCAGTTGCAGACAGAAACAGATTGCAAAAGTATACACAATATTTACTATGTACAATATTTAAACAAAAGTGCCAAGTAGATTTAAAACACTAAAGAAAAAATAATAAAATAAAAACAACAACAACAAGATTCCAAAGAAGTTATTTTTGCCACGTACACAATACCTGGCCCTAACTAAACTAAACCTACTGCAAAACTACAGTAAATATATAAAAACTGACCCTTCCTGAAAAACTAAACTAAAACTAGCAAAGACACTCTGAAAACTAAAACTAAAATGAAAACTAACTGGGAATTCAAAACTCTCAACACCTCACAACAAACATAACCAGTTCATAACACCAACCACAGCTGTGTCCAGTAAAGAAAAGATGTGGTAAAAATCAGCACATTGGTGACCCCCACCTTGCAGCATGCAGTCGTACGCTTTCCGGTCCCTCCTCCCGAGAGGTTCCCAGAATCCTGTGGGCTCCGATCCCTCGTCACATTCCCGGATGGTCACCCTGCTGCTGCTGTGGAGGCCTGTTTCCAGAGGGCAACTGTACAAAGACAAACGTGTCATACGGAATGATGGCGGCAGTATGAAAAAACAGAAAGAATCAGAAATGGATTTTTCTCAATACATTTGCAGGAGGAATAATAAAGGTTTCAGGAATTGCTTCAGATCAAACAGTACCACTTGTTTTTTACTTCTAGTGTCACTGCCAACGGAATACTTTAAGAGGAATAGGGCTGGGTATTGTTCAAAGATTTTCGATACCGGTACCAGTACCGTGACTTTGATAACGGTTCCTAAAGGGAAGACAATCAAGTTTCCACTCACTGTTCTTTGATTTTGTTGGCGGCGGTGCGTGCCACGTCCCGTGTGTGTGTCTGAGCCTTGCAGCCATGCCACAGGTAGATGAGGGACTGGCTAGCGCTCAGCAGCACCATGGAGACCCTGGAGCGCAGGCTGCTGCAGTGACAGGCCACCTCCAGCAGGTGGCCCTCCACCTCCACCTCCCCCCGCACACAATACAGACGCCAGTCACCTGGGGGGGGGGGGGAGAAATAGATTTAGCTGATGATGTAAAAAAATTAATTATATATTTCTTTGCTGAAGTGGAACTTGTAGCTAGGGATAGACCGATTATGGGGCTTATCAGGCTGTTTTTGGTCAGTTTGCAGATGATCTGTATCACGTTTTATTTACCTGATAACTGATAAAGTGAATGAATTAAAAAGTGTTGTACTTTGGCTCTGCTACAGCTCTGTGTCTGTCCCTCTGCTTCAGTTTCACTCACCACTGAGTCTGACTTCATGTCCCCCCCCCACACAACACCATCTGACTCTCTGTTACTGGGGATTATGGTGAAAGTTTCTCATTTATTAAATAATTGCTTAAAGCATTTAAACTAAGTTTTGTGTCCAAAATCCAATCCTAATCCAAAATCCTAATTTTGAGTTAAAGATTTTCATTTTCACTGTAAATGCATATTGGTTCCAAATATCTGTTATCGGCTTCATTAACGACTAATGTTCAGTGTCGGCCTTGAAAACCGGTATCAGGCAATCCCTACTTGTAGCCCTGAAGAACAAAAAAGCTCAGTTATTTGAGGTGTGGGAAAATATGGAGCTCCTGAACGTTTCAGTGGGAGGGGGTTTCTATTCTTGCAATCCAATTATTCTCTGAGCCACAACACAGTTCTCATATACAGTACGTGAGTCGCTCATTACGAGCAGATGATGAATTTATATCACTGTTACAGAAGCAGAAATTACTGTAAATGCAGGTCTAAGAAGTCATTGTGAGTCTAATTCATTTAAAACTGTCTGAGTTCAAGTGTAACTCAGAACAAATGGACCGCTTAACACTATTTTGTGTATTAAGCCTGTGCAGAAAATAATGGAATAGCAGCAGAGACCAAACTGTGTTCGTCTTGATGATTGATGTGGGCTTACTCTGGGAGTGTTCCTCCTCCTCTTCTCTCTTCCCTGAGTGGATGACCATCCCTCCTTTGAAGCACTGCAGGAAACATGGAGGCTCCTTACCCTGCTGGACCTGAACCTGGAGGGGGATTCAATGATACAGGAGAGGAGTAAAGCTCACAAAATGAATGACAATTAACAATGAATCTACAGTAAATAGACGGACAGAAAACTGACTCGCTAAGTACGTTTACCCAAGTACTATACTCAAGTACAAATGTTAAGGTACTACTTGAGTCTTTTCTTTTCATGCCACTTTCTACTCCGCTACATTTCAGAGAGAAATATTGTACTTTTGACTCCACTACATTCATCTGACAGCGTTAGTTACTAGTCATGTGTGTCCTCCTTTTATGTCCTAAGATGTTTCTTTATGTTTATGTTGATTTTAAAATGTTTTTTACGGTTTCATGTTTGTGTTGTGAATCAACAGACTGAAGCACTATGCC